>NC_081414.1:412801983-413101983 GCF_030272615.1 Cryptomeria japonica | reverse complement strand
TGCCTTTCCTTCCAACAGCCACCACAAATCCTTTTGATACAGGTAATCCTCCATCTGCATTTTCCATAACTGATAATTCTAGTCATTAAACTTTTCGACCTTGAATTTGGAATCATCCATTGCTCCCACTCAAATCTGAAAGTCCTGCCAATTTATAGAAAACCTCACTCTGATACCAATTGTTAGGGTTTCAAGCAAATCCGAAGCAAATATGAACTAACAATTATATGCAGATTTAAATATAAAAGATAAAGAAATAAAATGGGACACAGATGACACAGAGATTTAACGTGGTTCACCTAGAATGGGTTACGTCCACCATACACAGCCATCCAATCTTTCTTATTAACCAGCAAAAATAGTACATCAACCTTACAATGCCTTAAGCATCCCAACCGCTTATAACATGCATTTTTAGAGCAACAAACAAAGTCAACCTTTTTAGGGTTTTATTACAATGTCAGTTTTCATCAACAAAAAATGGCAAAAAAAATTTAATCTACTGAACCCAGAGAGGATACGTGTTAAGTGTATAGTACTTTGTTGATCAGTCACCACATATCAACGGGTTCCTTCTTTTCAAAGGTAATTGCACATCGGACTTTAAAGTCCGATGTGCAAAGGTTTGGTTTTATCCCTGAAGATCGAACTTTAAAGTCTGACTTGCAGGTAATCCTTCCCCTACAGTTTAGGCTTTAAATTCTGATCTGCAGGTTGTTCGGTCAAAATTGCATGTCGGACTTTAAAGTCCGACTTGCAAGGGTTTTATTCGTGCAAATTCCGACATGCACTGCGTAATTAGCAATTAATGTCGCATTTATTGCTAAATTAGGAGATTATTTATTAATTTTTGGAGGTCATTTCTTCATTACTGTTTTGCGAATTCTCCTTTGCGCATGTCATCTTCCTTCCTCCTCCAATTTCACTCACCGTCCTTGCAAATCTGTCTGATTTCCACCATTTTTTCATCTATCGTGGTGGATTGAGGTAGGTATTTTGTTCTATTTTATTCATTCCGGGTTTTTTTCCCTTGCTTTGTTTTTTCTTTTCTTCCCTATCTCCGTCGTTTTTACTTCGGGTTTTTTGTTGATTAGAGGCGCTTCGGACTTTAAAGTCCGATTGATCTTCAAATCTTCCTCACCTGCACGACGGATTTAGAAACCCGATTTGTAGGCTAATGAACGGCTGAGCGGAGATCTCTCCGCATATTAGAATTTAAAGTCCAACATGAAGGAGGGTAAACCACGCATGTCGGATGTTAAAGTCCGATATGTGAGAGGAGATTCCCTGATTGACATGTCGGGCTTTAAAACCCGACATATCAATCGGTTTCCCTTCCCCAACCTACACATTGGACTTTAAAGTTCGATATTCAAGTAAAGATGTTTTATCTTTGCACGTCAAAGCTTAAAGTCCAATGTGCAAATTTTGATTCCTAAGGTGCAGATCGGACTTTTTTCCCCGACCTGCCATTTTTGACAATTTTGCTCCCAAGCCTGTTCTGAGTCCGATTTTCTGATCCGATTGATAAAATTTGATTTTATTGATGATGATAACTATCAAACAAGCTAATCCTCAATGTTGAATGCAATCATTTGCAAATGTCAAGGCCCTCTCATGACAAATTAGATCCTTCCTCAAGTCAGTTGGAATCTTCTTTGGGTAAAACATCAGCAAAGAAGATGAAATACAAGTACGATAAGTACTTGAATTTGTACCCGAAAAGTTCAGTAGATTCAAACATCAAGGAGATCAGAGATACAAAAATTGGACATGTCAGTATGCAGGAGTTTATTGATCAAGTTGAAAAAGCTCATGCTCGCCTTACAAAGTTGATCAAATCCGAGTTGCATAAATATGCTTCCTTCCCAGTTGCAGCTGATGATCCAGATTTTGTACTTGCAGTAGCGGATCACTTCGATTTGAATACAAGATAGGTTAGGGATGTTAATCAAAATGTGATCATGACTTTGGATAGTGTCTTCTTCAACAATGTTTTCAAAGGTTCTTCAGTCGAGGATGTAGCCGACATTTCTCATGAAAGTGCTCAAGAGTACTATGAGAAAAATGAGGTCAAATGCAAGAAAGTTATCAATATTGTGCACCTCTTTGCTGCCAGAAATTCTACCACCTCTCGATGGCATAAGTATTTTCAGAGGAGTGACTTCAATGAAGAGTACAATGATATGGTCACCATGTTGGCAAGAGTGAAGGGTTTAAAGGACTCTCATTACTTCAAAGTTGGATGTGTTATTACATAATTATAATCAGGAAAGGGGCTGCTAGGATTGATTGGGGTGAGCAGATCAGTGATGCACTCTGCACACAGTTGAAAGAAGTCAAAATGACATTGAAATTTTATATGACTTCTTACCTGGTTTATGCAGCCGCTTCCATGAGGCAATATCCAGGTTTGTCTACTAAAGGTGACAGGATATTAGTGCCTGTCTGGGAATACTATGACCAACTCACAATCAAGAATCCAGGTAGCCTCTTTAGAAGATTTAATGATGCCTTCTTTGTTGTGTGGAAGTGTATGTTTTATAAAAGTTTGTAGAAGAAAATATTATCAGAGGTTGCATATAACAGGGTATCTCATTTTGGATGTGTTTTTCTTCAATTTCCAACATTCACTTACATCCATATCAGATGTTTCTCAGGTGAACCCTTCATTTTACCAAGGTATCCTTTCGATAAGATCATTCTCATGGACTTGTGTCAGCAACTAATCTATGTTCATGAAAAGGAATCGCAAGCACATAAGATGGGGTTGAATTTCCCATAATCTATTGGCAGGTACTCAGTTCTAACTAACCCCAAGGCCAAGAACATGGAGGAAGGAATTCAATGGAATACTATGAGAAGATTCAAGGCATGAAATGATTTTGATTTTCATGGCATGAAGAAAAAGCTCAAGAGGAGTTGCACCCATGTCTATAGGCTTGAGGATGTATGGGCGGACTGCAAAGATGAAGAAGATATAAGAAGGATGGATTTCAGTCATCTTACCCTGGAACAGATTGAAAACTTGGATTTGGAAAAGATCCCAATGACCATGGAAGACACTGATGACATAATACACCCAGTCTATTGTGAAAAGAAGACTGTCAACTCTCCACTTCCACCAATGCAATGGTGAAAAAAGGAAAGTAAGTCTATCACTCAAATAATCTCTCCTATTTTGGCAAACACCAATGCATGGTTGTTAAAAAAGAATCTTAGAATGAAACAGTTTCCTACTAGTTCTGGAGATGATGATAATAGTGATGGCCCAGTTGGTAAGACAGCTACGACTGAAATAAGAACCAAGGGAAAAGTAGATTCACAAGCATTATCCTTAGCCCCTTCAATACAATCCAAGGGGAAAGGACCCAAAATAAAGTTCACAATTAAAGGGTCCAAGAAAGTTTAATCATCTTCAGCAGCAGAGGAGATAGCCACAAAGGAACCAGAGCAACAGACTACTAGAGATACTGAAAAAGAGAAGGAGATAGAAGAAGGTGAAATTCCTCAACAAGATGAAGCACAGGTTGAAGAAACGTCACATCTTGGTGAAGTTAATGTTCCAGCCACTTCACAAGCACCAACTCATTCAGAAATGATTATCCATTCCATCGGTTCTGATTCTAATCAAGAAGAAGAGGAATTCGATGATGAGGACCTGGGTGTGGGCATGACTCAGTCAGAGACCGCTCAAAAATTTTTTGCATTATCCAACTTTTCCACCCTGGATGATATTCCTTCAACCACCATTGAATCTTCAATGTTGGAGTTTCCTGAAGTTATGGAGCAAGCATTTGCGGAACAACAAATGAAGACTTTACCTTCCACGATGGTTATAACAGAAATTACATATTTGGTAAGCACTGAATTTATTTCTACCACGAAGGTCATAACGGAAATTCCACCTCTGGTTAGTACTCAAATTTTCTCCACTATGCCTTCCACTCTCTCCTCTATGGCTGTGAGTGAAGAAGGGTCAACATCAACAGTTGTTGCTACATCAGCAGGTATATCACTGGATACTTTAGCATTGATATCAATAACAATATCTACAACTATTGCCAGTTCAAGCCAGTATGCTCCTGAAATACCAAGTGAGACTCAGCAAGAAGCTACTACTCCACCAGCCAATCCAGAATTACCACCTTGGATGGAGGTAGTAGCACCTAAGAGGAAGAAACAGGAGATTTTTCCTGATGAGTTTGACTTTGAGCAGTTGGTTCCTCTAAAGCCCAAGGGAACAAAGAACCCAAAGACTGTTTCCTGGGTGTTAGTAGACCCAACCTCTAAAAGGAAGTATGTTGAGGTAATGGTGCCATCATCGGATAAGAATAAAGATGATATACAAGCTGAGGATTACATGATGCAAACCATAGAGCTTGGGGAGGAGACGCATGAGAGTGTTAAGCTAGATTCTCAGACGTCTTTAAACTCTTTGTTACAGAGACTTGACCAAGAGAGGGATGAGAAGAATGAATTAAAACATAAATAGGAACAATTGACTAATGTTCTTCTAAAAGTTACCCAATCCTCCCACGAAGTTGAGCCCATAGGATCCTCAATGGACACTGAAGCTCTTAATAAAATTGAACAAGTAGGAGCCAAGGGCCGAGTGGTGGATGAGTGGATTGCACGGCTGAAGTCAGAAGGGTCTCATCTCCTAAGTTCAACAGTTGGGTTATTGACGGATTTTGAAGTTATCTAAAGTCTGATGCAAAGTGTGAAAAATTCATTATCTCAGGAGATTGAAAACATTGAGAAGAGTACAATCCTTTGGAGCAAAATGGAGGACTTCAGAATAGACATCCTCGTTGAAAATAAAGTGGTTCCTTCAAGGGAAAAATATATCCAAATCTTGTCGCTATTGTCTTACAGGAAAGAGACAATAAGGTTGATGATAGAAGAGCTGGATCAAGAACAGAAGGAAGGTAATGATGAGATGGATCTCATTTCTGCCAGGATTGTTGACCTTCCTTGTTATCTGTATGATGACAATCAGAATCTAGTTACTAGTGATGCCATCACAGATGAATTTTTTTCGTTAATGGATCATTGGATGGGACAAGACTTCTCACTTGGTACGTTCGAGAAGTTACTGGAGATCCAAGTCAGTTTTGGGGTCCTTGCATCCATGATGAAGGATGGGAAAAAGAAATATGTAGAGGTTGAGGATACAATTTCTTGTGTTTGTGTGATCACAAATTCTACCTAGATGTCGAACCAAGAAGAGATGGAGGCCATCCTAACTAAGTTTGAGGAATTCCACAAATCAAACGAGGAGGAGAAAAATGAATAAAGTGTCCCTTTTTGACATTTTCTTTTCATGTAGTTGCATTTTTAGATGTTGCAAGTTTTCTCGTAGCTGCACTTTTTCTTTCTGTTGTAGTTGTAGTCAAGTGGGACTGTGCAGTTGAATTAGTCAACCGTGCCCACATTTTTCTCCACTCTTCTTATATATAAGGGGGACCCTCATTTGTATCTAAGCAAAACTCTACCAAATTTTTGCCTCAACTAAGACTTTGAGCTTTTGTTGTGAAAATTTGATCAAGAAAATAAAGAAAATAATTTTATTTGATCTCAAACTCTGTGTTGTGTTTTAAATAGTTGCTTATATGAGTTGATGTTCTTACGTTCATGACTTATATATGTTATTGAATTTCTTGATATAGGAAGTATTGTTAAGTGGATTAAAGAGCTCTTGAATTGTGAAAGTAAACTTTGTGCTCCTTGAATATTTGAGAAATTTTCTTTTGTTAAGTGATTAGTAGTAGGCTTTGTATTGCTACTATTGCTTGTAGTTTTTAGGATTAAGGAATTATACTTGAAGACTTTGAGCTGGAAGTTGAATTCCTTATCATTGTGATAATTAGTTTAGTTATTGTTATATTCAAGAAAGACTTTGTGCTTCTTGCTTATAAAATCTTGATATAGTTTGTTGGATAAATTCGTTAATTTCCTTAAGTATCAAAGTGATAGGGAAATTGTAACAAAGTGAAGGGAAAATACATTAACTCAGAAAAAAGAGAGTTATATGCCCAACACTAACCCACATATTTTAATTTCTTATTAATTAGAGAAGAGATTTCAAAGGGAACCTCCCCTTGATGAGAGGAGAGATTAATTTCTCAACATAGTTATGTGTGAATCATATATTTTGTCATTGGTACGCTAGTGACAAAATATTCACCCAACATAGATGAGTTGAAACAATTGTAGCCACACTCTGCACAAAATTACCATGCAACATTAAACAAAGCACCCAAGTATATGCACTTGGGAATAACAAAGGGATGGCATTGGTTGCCTCTCATTTTTCAGCCTCCAATCCTCCTATGGCCATTGATGGGATGCATGGACAGTGATCCACTATATAGTAAAGAAATAGAACGTAGCAGGTGGAAGAGATTGGAGAAAATGAAAGGATTCTACTGGAGCTTATCTACAGGCGGTTCTGGGCAAGTTACCCCAGGCAATTTCTGAATCAATGCCAGAATCCAAAATTTTCCTGTTGCTGGAGGATCAGCAAGAAGTTAGGTTAGGGGGAGATGATGAGCCTAAATAATGGCTCTATTTTGATAGATTTTTTATATAATACTCATGCCTAGGTCTTATTATTAGATTAAATTTGGATTATAATATTCTCCTAAGTTGATACCTTTTAAGTGTTTTTGAAACTGGTTTAACTCATACCTAAGGATGTCATATAATGGTTTCAAATGGTCTATCTATGTAAATATCTAAAATCAATTATAAATATGGTTTACATTATATCATGTTAGCATTAGTATATACACATGTTTGTTGTGTACATTAATATCATGATGTAGGGTCAACAAAGGTGAAGTAAAGACAAGTGGCAGTTCAAAAGAGTATCAAGTATATAACTGCAATGCAGACCCAATCAGAGAAATGTAGTAATGATTGAAACCACTTGACCGATTCTTAAGCAGATTGATTTTTGAAACATTCATAACTGTTTCTAGTGGAGCTTAGATCTAGGAGGTTAGTCATGCTATATTTTCTCAGCTGCAGGACAAATGTTTATTTGTTGTCCTGTGTTGACTTCTTCTTCTCTTGTTAATAAATCTTGTTCGCCTATTCCGTAGGAATGTGGTCGATCAGTTAGAAGTTTTTTATAAGTTTTCCTATAAATAAAGGGATCTCTCTCCTCTCGAGGATGGTAGCAGAGAATGACCATAGTATTTTGTAATACATAGTCTCCTGGTATTATTTATGTATTTTCCAAAAAAAGATGAAATAAAGAGATCAATGTGATTTTGAATGATTAGATAATTATAATCTGAAGTTCTAAAGATACTCACTCAAGGGGGCCCACTTGGTGAGTAATCCTTTGTATGTTCTAGTTAGTTTTATACTTCTGTAGCTGTTGTTTCTGCAGTTGTTTGTTCCTGCAGCCATAGGAAACAGTTCCTATGTCTATTCCTGCAGCCACAGCAGCAGAGTAGTTCCTACTGCCTGCCAGAACTTTATCATTTAATAATAGTTGTTTAAAGTAATTTCCAATTGTAAGATTAAGTATTAGTTCATTTGAGATTTTGTGTGTTTACTTTAAGAAGAATTTCCTTTCCTGCAGTAATATAGAATGGTTGCAATATGAACTTGGTGCACATATAGTGCTGGCCCATTTCAAGTTTATGTCCCTGGTTGATAACTAAATGAGTCTTTGCCATAGGAAAAGCTAGCTATTTAAGGATATTCAATCTCTGAATTGTGTTTTATTACCTAGTTACCATTCCAGTTGTGAGGACAAACACAAACTTTCTTGCCAATAGAAACATTCAAACTTGGGGCCTTAGGGTTTCTTCCACTAATCACAAGACACATCAAATCCAATCACATCTCATTCGATCTGAGCTCCAAGACAACTATTTACACATCACCAACATTAACGTACCTTCCAATACTTGTTTTCTATGTTTAGCAAACACAGACAGTTAGTCGGTGAGACACAAGATCAATCACCATAAATGGTTCTACAAATTGCATCACCAACCTCATTCTGCACCTGGACACTCTACATCGATCCCCTCTATTCAACCTTCCTCGAGTTGCACACCTCTGCAACACATCCCATGATTTACGGGGTCTACACTTAATGTCGACCAACTCTGTAACAACCTCGTCAATGTACACTCCATCTACCGCTGAATGCATGTCCACCACCTTGACTCCACGTGGCACTTTTTTCAACATCCACCTCATCTTGGACCTTTGTGTCGATTCAGAAAGGATCACTGACCAAGCACTCAACCGGTCCTTCTTTTATGCCAGTTCTCTAACCCTGTTGGTAACTCACACTTTACCGGTTAACCATCATGGCTGCACTTTGTTGATTTGTCGGTGGAACACCTTAACTGGTTTCTAGACATGCCTATCTATAGCATGCAAATTCTCATCAGGCAGGAGTACATCACTTAGCCTCTTTGCTTCCTTACCGGTTCTCATGCTGATCGGTAGCCATTCTGATGACACCATGTCATTAACCTTCAACTGATTCCATCTAAGGAATCTACATACCAGTTGCACTCTCTCTCTCTGCACTTGTTGTTATGCCTTTCACCATCATCAGTCTAAAAATCATCTCAGTCGGTTTGTCGAGGTGACAAACTCATCACTTCTCTACTCTTCCTTTTATGTCCTAGTGGCACAATATGCCAACCCTTTCTTCACTACTAGACCTGTTATGCTATTTAGCATGTTTGCCAAAGTGACAAACATATCCTTCCTTCTCTGTATCAGTATTCCATCATGTCTACCTGACTTATCTAGTGCACATCCCTGAACTTATGCACCTTTCTCATCTTGCATGTACACTGGTCATAAGTTTGCCGGTTGACAACCACTCACTTGGTTGATTTGTCTTCTACATGTCAACACATCACTTACCAGTTGACATATTCTCCTTAACAATGACAGAATATACTAGTAACCTATCCAAATCATCCACACAAGTCAAACACTAACTTGTGTACCTGTGACACTAGTGGTCATTCCTCTAAATGATATTCTTCTTCTTTACTGGTGACCTACAACACTAGTTGACATCAATAACTGCATGTCAACAAAACTCCCATACTGGTTGTCCTTCTATACCGGTTGACATCAATGATAACACAATGCCAACAAAATCAACATCATATTTCAGTCATAGGTGCATAGTCAAATTCCTTACCCATTTATTTACTTGTTGTGCAATTTATATTTCACTATTAGTTAGCATAATTAGTCTAAGTTGTTAGTTCATGCATGTACCTTCTTGCCTTAGATTTAACATTCAAATTACATCATTCAAATTATATTTTCAACTCAAACAAAAGGGGAATAAGATTTCAGTAAACATTCAACCCTCTTCCTAATAGAATTGAGGTTGGATCTATTGAGTTGATCCTCCTTTTAATGTGATGCATGTGAAAGTTAGGTCATTTCATAGTTTTCAAAGCATAACTTGTGAAACCCTAATTTTACATCCATTACACCATCAAAATAGAGCTTCCATCCATTGGATGTTTAAAGTGTAAAAATTGCCTTATCTATAAAATTAGTTATCAAGGGATGTTCTATTGTAGTTGGAGCCTCTTGAAGTTGGTTTTTTATGACTTGTCCTTTTGTAGCCTTATGGTTGATAGACTCAATGTAAAACTCAATTAGAATCATGAACCATTTCGATAACTTTCCTATAAGAGATACCTTGTTTATAAGGTATTTTAAAGGATCATTTTTTCTATGAGCTTCGGCCTATGATTGAGCATATAATGACTTAGTTTCTGGGAAGTGAACATGATAGCTAGACATGCTATCTCAATAGGTGTATAGTTAAGCTTGTATCCTATTAATGGACATTTGATGTAGTAAATGACCCTTTCTTTCCCTTTGTAATCCTATTGTGTGAGAAGAGTTCCTAGTGTTGTGGTCGTAACTGATATATGATGAATCTCAAGAATGTCTTGCTACATTATTAAACTTTTATTAGACTATTATCATACTTTAATATGCTTTAATTATCCTTAGAACTATATATATATATATATATATATATATATATTAATGATCAATATATTGTCATATACTATAGATGATAATTTGGGTGGGTTATTAGTTTTTGTGAGTAAAAAACTAACATACATCTTGAAGGAAGCTTAAAGCTAGCGACAACCTAAGGAATCTCTAATCCACATGCAGCAAGAGGAGATTCACCAAGTCGGTTCATGTGGGAACTGTGTGTGAAAAGTTGTAATCATGTAATCTATAAGACACAAACACTTCAATAAGTCAGTGGATGCATGGTTAGACATATATAATCAATGAATGTAAAAACCATAACAAATTGACCTATTCCCTCCTAAATGATGCGATTATAGAATTGCTTTCAGATTTATCTAAGCAATACCAGTGACTAGACTACACCAAGGTGGAGGATTTAATCTATATGAATGCAAAATTAAGCTATTTGGATGGAAAATTGAGCAAATTAAGCTAGATGGATGCAAGCAATGATTATCAAGCTATATGATTCTAATAAAGCTAACATGATTAAACTAATATGCAAAAAGCTAAGATGCAATAATCTCAATGCACAATATTCTCAATGACTCTAGAGCAAAAACAACATAATAACAATAAATCTCCAAGGTCTCTTGATTGGAAGATGAGAGCCAGAATTTCTAGAAAATCCAGAGAGAAAATGACGGTCGAGATTGATTATCAATGAGCGGTCAAGATTCTCCAAGAGAAAGCACAATCCAAGTGATTTGATGTGATTGGTTGCTTTCTTCAGATTTGAAAGAGATAAGATTGAGATTTTTTTTTTTAAAAACTAATTTATTCCATATTTTTATTCAATTTTGAGATTTAATTGATTTAATTGCTTTTCTGAGATTTTTCAATTTATTAGATTTTTAAAATATCTCAAGTTGATTTCTTTTCTCAATTTTAATTAATTCCTTTTTTTTAATGATTTAATGGCAAATTGATTTATTAATTAAATATGGTAGGATATTTAATTAAATAAATAGGATAATTGAAAAGAGATTTTGATGATTTATTTGAAAAGATTAATTTTGCCATATGACATTGATGATTTAGGAATTAATTAATTAGGTTCTCAAAATTGATATAATTTCCTTTGGTTGGGACCTTGGTGATGTAGTTGAGATTAGGGGCCCATGGTTTAGATGACTATTTTTAGGGTATTAAATATGCCCCTCTTTGAATTGATGTGCGAGCAGCGCATTGATTCAAAGAAAAAGATATCGGTTCTGAACTTGATGGATCATGAATGGATGAAGAGCAAGATATTCAACTTGATTTAAAGCTATGAAACTAAATAGATTGATCAAAGAAATAGTGATCTCAAATTTTATTGAACTAGGACTGATGAAGAGCGAAGATACCAATATTGAACTTGATGGATAGAGAAGTGGGTATTGATCTATAACTTGATTGAACTAGAATCGATTGAGTGAAGAGATAATACCGATTCTGAACTTGATGGAACAAGAACTGATTAGCAAAATAGAATATCCAACTTGATTTGATGCGATAAAACTGAACACCTATTTGGACTGAGCATGTGATCATTGTCAAATAGACTCTTTAAACCCTTGATTAGGTTTAAACGAATAACCAACTTGATGAGCTGTGATGAAACTGATTACCGTTAAGAGAACGATTCACATGAAGACAATATCATCTTGATTTGGTGCGATGAAACTAATATGCCCCTAGCAATGAGGTCTTGTTTGATGTTCGATTAATCTTAGATTGAAAAGATTTGCTACTCATCTTTTGATGAAGATTTGAAAAAAAAATTCTTGACTTTTGATGAAGTAATCACTGATTATGATGATGTAATAAGTATGCCCCCTTGGGAGTGAAATCAAAAGATGGTGAGATACCATAGTTATTTGAGGCAATTTGAGTGATTAAAAAATTTAACAATGATATTTTATGCACGAAGAATGATTTAAGAATTGATTTGGGATAAATCTGAGGGAATTCTAAGTTAATTGGAAAATATTTGAGTGCAAAGTGATGCAAAGATTGACCTGTTGATGAATGTCACAAGTGGTCAACATTGTGAGAATTTGACTAGAAAAGTGAGGTTAGATTTTGATTTCGATCCCGAAAATGGACTCAGGATGGTCAATTTAGCTTGGGGTACAAATTATGTGTCAATCGGAGCAAGTTTGAAAATTAGGGTTTCACCTATATGTATGCATTTCCTTTATAGTATGGATGTATGTAACGCTGATGATCATGAATGTTTTTTTTGTTTTCATATGCAAATAAATGACTCAATGGATAAATATGATGATTCTAATGCAAATGTGAATGTCGTGTTTAATTTGTATTTTTCAATGTGATAAGATGGATGCAAATGAATATGCAATGGATTTGTGGATCTATATGATATGCTCATGTATGCAGCTAACATCTCATGTAGGAATTATGATGTCAATACACAGGTACTTAATTGTGTCAAAGATAATGATATGCAGTCGACCACTTGGTAGAAAAATGATGATCATTTCAGATTCAAGATTTATTCAAAGGATGAAGAGAACAATGTTATCATGCTGAAATCACTTAAAATGCACAAAGCTTAGTATGAATGCAACCTAAGACTTTAGTCACTGGATTTGGTATGCTATTTATTATCACTGGGCATTTTATAATGTCAGAGATAGACATAAGCACCAAGGAACAAAGAGCTAGGATGACTTGAATGTTGTGTCCTTTTGATTTAGCAAGCGAACATAAGCACCAAGGCATAAAGAGCCAGGATGACCTGAATGTTGCTTACGTGCAAACACACCAGACAAAGAAGAGTTCCTTTTTTTTTACTATGCAATAGTGATTATCTTGTCCACAATGACCCTTTTATCTTTCATATCCTAGGACAGATTAAGCATGAATTCAGATTGCATAATAAAGAAATTTACTCAAAACAGACAAGGAAATGGTTCTAACCTCTCTATAACATTCAAATAAATGGAGTTGAGGTACATGTGGCTATTTCACCTTGATGTGAAGGCACTTATCACAGACACCCAGTTTATAAGAGGTTTCCAGATTATCGGAATCATTCCTACAAGCAGAAAACAAAGAAAAGTATTATGCCCCCAGTCCTTGCTACTCTTAGTCAAGATAGACTTCCTTGAGTTACTCAGAGGGAATAATTAGCGAAAAAAAATTTAAAAGATAGCATACAAAAAAAAAATCAATCATAGCTCAAATACTTTTAGTGATTGTTTTCGTTGTTCTTGCTTTGTGGGTTTGATGAGATGTCAATTTCAAAACCCTGCAGTGGTTAGGAGATAGGTAACTAACTTAAATTGGATGACCTGATACTGTCGACATAAATATGACTTGGTTGAATTGCTCAGGACATTAAGATGGATCAGTTGATTGCCCTAAGACTAAGACATTGATCGGTTTCAAGCCATGAAGGTTCCAAGAAGAACCACGGTGTCACAAAAAGCGACCGAAGGATATGCACAAACTAAAACAAAGATGCAGGAAAACATGGAATAAAGCAGGAAATCCCAAATTTGTGTGGATAGATTTAGTACTTCAATACAAGAGGTGCTTGTTTGCCAGGTTTTCACCTTCTTGGCAGAGATTTTGTTTTTTACTACCAGGGTGTCTGTTTACCAGGTTTTCACCAAGGCATTTGATTTTTTTTTAATTTTTTTTTTCTTTCTTTTTTTTTCTATTTTTCAGGACTTTTTATGATTTTTAGGATTTTTTCAGGACATTTTAGCTGTATAGATTGTTGGAGTAGAGAATACTAAATGTAGAATTTCTTCAAGTGGATGGTGTTGATCAGTTCACAGAGTTGTTCTCCTTCTGATGTTGAGAGTTGGTAAGTACCAGAGCCAAAGACTGTGGTAACAATATAGGGACCCAGTCAGTTGGGTTCAAACTTCCCTTTTTGTTCCCAATGATGTTGATTTTTAGGATTTTCTCTCAAAACAAGGTCACCAACCTGAAATTCTCTATGTCAAACTTTCTTGTTATAGCCTCTAGATATTCTCTTCTGGTAAGCTCTCAGATGATCGAATGTCATTTGTCGACGTTCATCCAGCAACTCAAGTTCTTGCAATCTAGATATTTTGCTATCTTCATCAGTGACAAGTCCTTGCAAAGAAAATCTCAAAGAAGGAATTTCAACCTCAATGGGAAATACTGCTTCGGCCCCATACACCAAAGAAAAAGGTGTAGCTCCAGTAGGTGTTCTGATGTTTGTTTTATAAGCCCATAGCGTTGGATTCAGCTACAGATGCCAACCCTTCCCAAATTTGTTGATCGTTCTATGCAAGAAGGTCAGCAAAGTTTTATTAGATGTTTTAGCATGTCCATTACCTTGAGGGTAGTATATGAAAGACAAATGTTGTTTGATTTTGAATTTGTCACAGAGCTCATCTGTATCCTTGTTCTTGAACTACCCCCCATTGTCAGTTAAAATTGAGGAGAGGATTCCATACCTGCAGATGATGTAGTTAAGAATGAACATAGCCACTTGTTTTCTGGTTGCTTTGATTAGCAGAACCGCTTCAACCCACTTAGTGAAGTACTTGGTGGAAGTTATGATAAACTTATATCCATTGGATGATGAAGGATAGATTTGGCCAATGAGGTCAAATGCCCATTGTTGAAAAGGCCATTGTGTGATAAAAGGTATGAGCTCCCTTACTAGAGCGTGTATAAGATTGCCATGCAGCTAGCATTTCTAACAAGTTTTGGCAAATTTTATACCATCCTTTTCCATATCTGGCCAATAGTAGCCAATCCTTAGTAGTTTCCGAGCTAGAGTTAGACCATTTGAGTGAGATCCACAAATACCTTCCTGGACTTCAGATAACACAGGTTGAGACTCTTCAAGTTCTAGACACCTAAACAAAGTACCATCTAAACCTTGCCTATATAGATCGTTAGTGATGATTACATATCGTGAAGCATTACAGATTAGGTTTGTTTTCTGATTGCGAGTAAGGTTATCAGGGATGCCTTGGTTGCATAAGTAGGAGTAGATATGGTTAAAGCGAGACGAGTCATGCCCAATGATAGAACAAACCATCTGGGAATCAGGGGAATCATAAGCAGGATAGCGAATCTCTTCCACCAAGAACTCATAGAGGAACTTTGTTTCTTGTAACTATGGTATAGATGCCAATGTAGCCATAGCATCTGCTACTCTATTTGCTGATCTAGGCATCTACTGAAATGAAACAAAGACAAATTATTTCTTAAAGTCATCAACCATTCTTTTATAGGGTATCAGTTTTTTATCCTGAGTTTGATACACATCATTGATCTAGTTGATTATTAGCTGAGAGTCACCATAGATGTATAGCTCAACAACTTTCCATTCAATAGCTAGTTTGATTCTATTCACCAAGGCTTCATATTTTGCAATATTGTTGGTACAAGGAAAAATGATCTTGTATGCCTTTAGAATTGAGTATCTCTGAAGAGTGATAAAAAGGATCTTGACACCAGAACCTTGTTGAGTAAAAGATCCATCAAAGAATATTTTCCAGGATCATTGAGTAAGATGCATTATGGATTCATCTGGAAACTTTATATTCAGAGGTTGATTATCTTCAAGTGGAGCACCAACAAGTTGATCTGAAATGACTTTCCCTTTGATAGCTTTGCATTCTACATTCTTGATATCAAATTCTGTGAGTATCATAACCCATTTAGCCAATATTCTTGTGAGTGTTGCCTTTCTTAGAAGATATTTCAAAGGATCAATCTTAGCAACCAATGTGATGGAATGTGCTAGCATGTAATGTCTCAGTTTTTGTGAAGCGAGGATCACTGCCAAACAATCTTTCTCAATCATGGTGTAGTTCATCTCATATGACACCAACATCTTGCTGATTAAGTATATAGCTCATTCCTTGTTGTTCTCATCATGTTGAGAAAAAAATGCCCCCAGTGATGTGTTAGTAGCATATATATAGAGAATCAAAGGTTTGCCTTGAATCGGTGGCATCAAGATAGGTGGATTGGAAAGATATTCCTTGATCTGTTTCAGATGTTGTTCACGTTCTTCATCCCAGTTGTATGTAACTCCTTTCCATAATACTTTTGTGAATGGTTGAACCTTATATGCTAGCTGAGAAATGAAGTGTCTTATTGATTGGAGCCTCCCTTGTAGAGTTCTCATTTGACTTACATTCTTTGGAGGTGGAATTTCCATTATAGCTTTAACTTTTTCTGGATCAACTTCAATCCCTTTTGCTGAAACAATGTATCCTAGTAGTTTGCCAGATGTAACCCCAAATGCACATTTCTTAGGATTTAATCTAAGTTTAAGCTTTTCCATTTTTTCTAAGATTAGACCCAATTTTGAGAGATGTGTCGATCTTTTCATAGATTTGAACAAGGTATCATCAACATAGTCTTCCATGTTTTTGTGCATTAGTGAAAGTACAGGTTCTATCTTGTATCCACCCATGCCGACATCTGTGATTTTCAGTTTCTTTTCTAATTCCTTCATCATAGCTTTTGAACTCTCAGATATAGATGCTTCTCTGTTGTGAGGGACAAGAGTATCAACACACTATTTTAATGCATTGCAAGCGTAGCTGGTATCAGCAGGAACATCAACCTCAACTCCATTATAGGGAAACTTCAAGGACTGATGATATGTAGATGGCATTGCTTGCATATCATGGATCCATGGTCTTCCCAGCAAAATGTTGTAAGATAGAGGAGATCAAGAACCTGACAGATAACATCTCTTTCTATGGGTCCTACCCTGATTAGTAATTGTACCAAACCCTTAGAGGTTTTCTCTTCTTCATCATAAGCTTTTATTGTTATCTTCTTTCTTGGATCTATATCATTCTAAAAAAATCCACATTGTATGAGTAGACTATAAGTACAAATGTTTAGCCCAGTGCCTCCATCTATCAAAACACATTTGACTTGGTGTTTATGGATCATGGATTCAATGTGTAATGGTTGATTATGCGGATGATTCAAGGAATTATCATCTTCTTCAGAGAAGGATAGATAGTGAGGTGAAGTTAGATGACCCACCATAGATTGAAATCAGTCCAAATCTAAGTCTTTAGGGACGTTGGTAGCAAGCAAATCTTTGTCCAGGATCTCTCTATGAGTAGAAGAGATTTTAAGTAGTTCAAGAATAGAGATTTGAGCAATAGTTTTTTTTAGTTGTTCAACAATGCTATAACCAGAAGAAGATGGTAAAACCAGTTGTTTAGATGGAGAAGGCTTAGCAGTGATAGTAGCTAGTTGTTTATTTGAAGATGTCGATATATTTTATGATGTTGATGGATTTTATGATGATGTCTGATCGGAAGATGAGGAACCAACTCCTTTGAGAGTAACTTTTCCTTGAGCATGGGTCACAATGTTTACTTCTCTCGACTTTTTTTCATCTTCTTTAACTATGATTATATTGCAATTCTCTTATTGAGAGGGTTCAAGCATGTTGATGATGTTATCGTCGTTTGTATAGGTGTAATTTACCTTGGCACCTCCCTTGGATTTAGAGGAATCTCCTTGCTCATAAGTAGGCAAGGGGTCTTTGAAAGCTTTGTGATCAGAGTTGGTCGCATGATTCCCAACAACAATTTTGCCATTATCGATAAGGTCTTGAATCTCATGTTTGAGTTTCATACAGTTATTAGTTGTGTGACCCTTGTTTCAGTGATATTCACAGTAATCATTTTCCCTCCACCATTTGGGTTTGACTTCAGGATCATATGGTTTGGAGTTTTCAAGCAATGTGATCAGTTTATTTTCCAATAGTCTTAAGAGCTGACTCGTAGGATTCTCCCAGAGGAGTGAAATCACTTTTAGGCTTTGAAACCCAAGGCTTATCTTTAAACCACTCTTTCGATTTCTTAGGAGGGTTTTCCGCAACACTTTGAGTAGCTTTGAGTGCCTGTGTACCACTAGTCAAATTAAATACTATTGGGTTTGATTTTGGCTTAATAGTATCAACTACTCCATCGTTCACAATATTTCTATTAATATCTTGGCCATATTTCCAGTATTTTTTTTCTCTTTAGAACTAGAGCCATGTTGTGTTTCCTTATAAAGTGATGTCTCTCCTTTCTTCACAAGCACATCTTTTATTTTGAGAGCACTATCCACCATCTTATTAAATGAAGGATATACTTGCATTTGAATACTATATTTTAACTCAGGAATCAGATTGTTGACAAAGATGTCCATCTTCTCAGAATCCGGAATGGGTCATGAATATCCAGAGAACTTATTTCTCCAAAGTTGAAGGAAAGTGAGAAAAGGTTCTCTTGTTTTCTATTTGGTATTACAGAGGTCAATCATGGTGACCAGATGATGGATGTTGCAGGAGTATTGTTGAAGAAATAGTTCAAATAGCTCCTCAAAAGATTTAATTCTCCTAGGCAGTTTTGAAAACCACTCCATAACTTGTCCTCCTAGACTTCTTGGGAAGAGACACATAAGATATGTGTGTTCATGCATAAATTTTGTACATAGAGCACAAAATTCTTGAACATGGTCTTGAGGATCCGAGTTTCCCTCATATTTGTCAAATTTAGGAATTTTTCGTTCTTGAAGGAAATGGAGGCATGAGAAGATTCTTGTTGAATAGAAACAGGTAGATTATGTCCAAGGAATATTGCACAAGAGATTTATCCTTGTCTTTCATTTCTTTTATCTCAGTTTGTAGTGCTTGCAATTGTTTGGTTACCAACATTAATGGAGTATCTTCTTCTTTAGTGATAAGCCTTTCAATGTTGTAGTCAACAGGAAGTCTGGCTCCTTATTTAGCTAATTCTATTAAGTATTCTTCTTTTTCCCGAGCCATGATGATTTTCATCATTTTTCTAAAATCCTTGTCCTTTTGACATTTAACTATAGTATCTTCTTTAGGTTCAGAAGGTTTAGAATCACTAGATGAGGAGTCACTATCAGTATCTTGAGTGCTAATGTTATCTTGAGCACTGCGTTTAGAAGCCTCTTTTTCTTGTCTTTCCCCAGACATATTGGAAGATAATTGTTGATCAAACATTGGTTGGCTTGAGGATGAAGGTTTGTCGAAAATTGGTTGTTCTGAAGTTTAAGGTTTCCCAAAGATTGGTTGTTCTTGAAAGAATGGATTAGTTTTCAATGAGTAAGACAACCTCTTACTTTCATCAAAATTCTTAGAAGAGCTCATGGTTCGAACAAGCATTTACAACTGATGTGACCGAGAGCTAGGAGTGATACAGATGTCAATATCAAATCGAAGCTAGATGTTTGTTTGAGGTGATGATTGGATGAAGAGATTGAGACCAAGTCTGGTTTTAGGAATGATCTATCCTGTGTAAGACGTGATCTAATTGGATCAGATTGATCAAATTGATGGATGATTGATTGAACTAGCTAGGGTATAATCGACAAAACCGTGTAACACAACGACAGGGGTACTATATCAAGATTTCTATGCTCAGGATGAAAAAGGCCAGGTGTATGCTCACTGTGATGGATCAAGACTAACCAGGCAAGAATGATAGAGATTTGAAAAGGCACGCAGAAACACAGGTTTATGGACTAATAAAAATAGATGCTCATACAACAAAACATCAAGAACCAAACGACAATTAGAGGGTTACCAGACGACAAACTAAGATACTCGTATGAGATGCTGCTTTAAGTTGTCAAAAGTTGTAGTAAATGCATAGACTCGTACGACATTTTAGATGTTACCACACAACAATTCTCACAAGACAGTATGACAAACTGGACAAAATAGGACCCTAGGATTCTAACTCGTATAACACATGATTGGACAAAGGATGAGTTTTTGATAGGAACGGGGTTTTGATGTTTTGATTATTTTTCTAGTTTCAGTTGAGTGTTCAGGGTTTCAATTTCATTTTCAAATAGCTCAATGATAAAGACACAAAAAACACACAAGATGTAAAGTTAATTCAAGAACAACATGCTAATCCTAAGGAGGTTGGTTGAGAGATAAAACCTTTGCTTGCAAAGTTAGGTACACACCCAATAGCTAATCAGAATACGGCTACTGAGTCTCATGCAATGGATTCTCAATGCCATATTAGCCGACTCCAAACACTAATGGGGGCACGATATGGAAAGTATCTTGGGAGAGTTACTATCTCTCTTGCACAAATATTATCCCCCTTTTAGAGGTGAATTGGGTAGCTTCTATCCTAGAGATTTTAGTAAGGATTTTCATTCAAAATTATCCCTTTGTCACGCAAGCACAATTGAGGCCTATAGCCCGACAAGGTACCGAAATAAGATGTAGTCACACAAGCGTGATTGAGACCGCGAGGCCCTAAAAAATACTCGATATGAGAGATATCAAAGAGAAAACTCAAATAACTCCATCCTCTGAGACTTTAATCTCATAGAGGCCTATTTATTATAGTGAGTCAAAATGCTTGGGTCTAGTTGTACTCACTTGGGTCATTCTCACAGGGTGATTACTTTTTCCCACTGTGAGAGGACCGCTAAAATGAACACAAATCTCAAACTAGAAAGCTTCAAGGGTCTAGATTTCTGATTTTCTATACAGACAAGAGCATACTATCCTACCTTTTAGACTTTTCTCAAACATGAAAAATAGATTTATTCATTTACCACATCGCAATTTAGGTGCCTAGAAAACAATTAAGAATACACAAAGTTTTCTTGAATCTCCTTAGGCAACCTGCAAAAATAATGAATCAATAGTCATATTGATTTTGAGCAGTAGATTCTCTGACAGGCGTAAGTTTGAGCAATAGATTCTTTGACAAGTGTTCTACAAAAGCTTGTTAGGTTGTCCAAAACATCAGATAAACAGAGAACATAGAAAGGTCAGCATTAGTATCAGCAAAATCCAATTAGAAAAACCCTAAAAGTCCCTCTATTTTTAATACGAGAGAACATAAAATCATACGAGTAACTTTACAGAGCCATATGATGATTCTCAACAAATCACACAACATGTCACAGAAACTCATACTATCTCTCACAGAAACTCGTACGAGTTTTTAACAGAGATTGTACAGACGAAATTTGAAAAACAAAAAGAACTGATCTACAAGGCCAAAAATTGTAATCCTTGAGCCCCACGGTGGGCACCAAAAATGTGTGTGTGAAAATTTGTAATCATGTAATCTATAAGACACAAACACTTCAATAAGTCATTGCATGCATGGTTAGACAGATATAATCAATGAACGTAAAAACCATAACAAAACGACCTATTTCCTCCTAAAAGATGCGAGTTTAGACTTGCTCTCAGATTTATCTAAGCAATACTAGTGACTAGACTACACCAAGACAGAGGATTTAATCTATATGAACACAAAATTAAGCTAAATGGATGCAAAATTGAGCAAATTAAGCTAGATGGATGCAAGCAATGATTATCAAGCTATATGATTCTAATAAAGCTAACATGATTAAACTAATATGCAAAAAGCTAAGATGCAATAATCTCAATGCACAATATTCTCAATGACTCTAGAGCAAAAACAAAATAATAACAATAAATCTCTAGGGTCTCTTGATTGGAAGATGAGAGCTTGAATTTATAGAAAATCCAAAGAGAAAACGACGGTTGAGATTGATTGTCGATGAGCAGTCAAGATTCTCCAAGAGAAAACAGAATCCAGGTGATTGATGTGATTGGCTGCTTTCTTCATATTTGAAAGAGATAAGATTGAGCTAAAATTGAGATAAAATCAATAAAAACTAATTTATTCCATATTTTTATTCAATTTTGAGATTTAATTGCTTTTCTGAGATTTTTCAATTTATTAGATTTTTAAAATATCTCAAGTTGATTTCTTTTCTCAATTTTAATTAATTCCTTTTTTTTGATGATTTAATGGCAAATTGATTTATTAATTAAATATGGTAGGATATTTAATTAAATAAATATGATAATTGAAAAGAGATTTTAATGATTTATTTGAAAAAAATTATTTTTTCCATATGACATTGATGATTTAGGAATTAATTAATTAGGTGCTCAAAATTGATTTAATTGCCTTTGGTTAGGACCTTGGTGATGTAGTCAAGATTAGGGGCCCATGGTTTAGATGACCATTTTTAGGGTATTATAGGAACAATCAAGGAATGGAAGGAAAGTTGTGGTGACATTGAGTCCTTATTGACTCTATCTACTTAGAGAGCATGGAGGATTTGTAGCATCATGGAAGACGATGAGGTTATGCCTCATCAATTCAGATTTAATGCATCGAACCATGTCCCTATTTTTGTGTTACTATGGAATAAAAGAGTCCATCTCAAAATAAGACTACTATAGGGTTAGTCGTTATTTTTGTTTTTCCTTTATTGAATAAATCACCTCAGTGTTAGGGAAGAGAGACATATGTTTAGGGTCAATTAGAAGAAGTAAATGATCCACTTCCTGTGATTGCTTTAAATAGGGGAAGTGTTATTTTAGTTATGATCTTTTTCTTCTATGAATTAAGTTTTTTTCCATTTCCAATTAGTTAATGATAGAAGTATAGGCAATGCAAATAATGGTTGTTGCTAGATCTTCTTCATATTTATAAATCTTGTTGTCTTGAATATGGATTTATAATGAGAACAAGCAATGATTGCTATTTCTTTAAATAGCATATTGTTACTTTCTAAAGATTACACTCCTCAAGCAAGGCCACTTGAGGTATTGTAATTCTCCCATTTTCTTTTCCATAATTTATTTATGAATGTAGATAGATTGTTGTTAGTTTCTTAATTGTTGTTAAAGTTATTCATGTGGTTTGTTAGTATTATTTGTAGTTAGAGTCCCAATTGCAACCAAAATGTCACTCTATCATATTATTGATTGTTACCTGCAACCACTATTAAGTAACTCTTCGAGCAACCTATAGCAATTGTTGTATCTACAAGTTTTTAATTCCACAATTGTTCATATTTTCATCAGTTATTGTTTATGCATCGATAGAAAGCTTGAGAATTCCTTCACTACACATACAGTGCCAACATCATCTTTGAAGACACATCCTTGGTCAAAAATTAAGTGAAACTCCACTTAGGACATTAAGTTACCCCATTGAGCACTTTGATTGGAATGAGTGCATGACATACTACACCAACTCTATGTATATAGTGGAGACTATTTAATATATAAAAAATTTAGTGGTCTTCCTTGAATTTGTGACATCAATATCGAAGGTTAAAGAAAATACTCCTTGATTTGTTCAAAGGTCTACTAACATTGCTATGTCCATTTGAATGATACACCTTTGTGATGAAGATATCTAAATGGATCTAACTTGTTTGCAAGTTGTGCTATGAACCTTCAGATAGCCTAAATTTTGCCTTGGAGACTTCTAAGTTGTGTTAGGTTTGCAAGAGGAGGCATTTCTACAATTGCTTTTACTTTAGCAGGGTTAACCTTAATTCGTCGATAAGAAACAATGTAGCCGAGGAGTTTTCTCGAGGTGATTCTAAAGACAGATTTCTTAGGATTAAACCCCACTTTGTATTACTCTAGTCTATCAAAGATTATTGCTAGTATATATAGGTGATTGCTCTTGAAAAATGATTTTGTTAAGAGGTCATCCACATATCCCTCCATTAATGTGTTCATCATGTCATGGAATATTGTAGTCATGGCTCTCTAGTAAGTGGCTCTAGCATTCTTGAGGCCAAAGGGCATGACATTCTAACATTATGTTCCCCACACACATGTGAAAGTTATTTTATGTTGATCATCAGGTGTTATCCATATCTGATTGTACCTAGATAAGTTATCCATTAATGATAGAATTTCATAATTGGTTGTGAGGTCCACTGTCATGTCAATGTTGGGTAGTGGGAAGTCATCTTTTGGACAAGCCTTGTTTAGATCCTTGAAATTTGTACATATTCTTGTTGGATATTAAAGTTGTTGGTGTTACTACTTACTAATTTGCCATTAGTTTTATGTCCAAAGTCATTCTATATACTCTAGTCGGTTACTACTACCGAAATATTCAGTTGGTAAGCACAGAGCAGTCGGTTATAGAAGAAAGTAGTCACAGAGCCTAGTATACACCGAGTTGTCTACCGAGTAACACTCTATGTCTACCAAGCAGCAAAAATGATATATCGAGTTAACACACACCGAGTGAAACGTGTTACCAGATTCATTGAACCTAGACACACATGGGAAATGTGTTACAAGATCGAGGAACAAAGAACCGTTATCACATTGGAAATTGCACTTAAAGATTTTGTATGATCTTGAGGTCATCTATCCAATGAAATATCTTGTATGGTTATTCATTTGATAAATCACGTTTGTAAGATCGAAGCAATGAACCAGATCACCGACATAAGAGATCTATTTATACAGCATGAATTGGGATCAGATACAGGGATATATGAAGCAAGACATGTGTGATAGATAAGGAAGCACTGAGTGTTGTGACTGTTAGAGACACAGAGGTCACCGAGAAGGATTTCAGAGAACAGTCAAGGAACAAAGTAAACAGAAGGGTTTACCGAGTTACTTTATGGATTACCGAGGTATGCTATAAGCAAGGTAATCTCATTTTGAGCACATAGAATCTGCTATAACATTTCAGATGTAAAGTTGTAGATATTTGTAAAGATTTTATTGTAATATTTTGAGTTGTAAGAGAAACCTTTAAATGGGTAAAAGACTCTAACAAAGTCTATAAATTGTAAAGCCTTTAATCAGGTGCAGCATTTAGAATAAGTGTTGTAAAATCCTTTAGCAAGGTCGATCTAACGATCTTGATACTCCTAACAGGGTAAGCTATCAAAAATAGCTAAACATGTAGCTCTAACCGAGCAACCTTTATTATTGCAGTAGTGAAGTTGTGGGTGCCATCCCCACCGTAATTTTTCTCTCTAACCAAGAGTTTCTATGTAATCAAAATATATGTGTTATAGAGTGAATCATGTGTGATTTTTATTTATTTGTTTTAGCTTTATGTTATGTTACAGCAGTTTTTGGTTTATGCTTAACAGTAAAGTTATTGTTGAAGAAAAGATTTGAAGTACTGATTCACCCCTCCCCTCTTAGTACATTAGCTTTTCATATTGGGCCTAACAATTGGTATCAGAGCTTCAATCTTGGAAAAGGGATTAACAGCCTAAAGAAAAAAATCTTATCAATGGAAGGCTATAAACAATCTTAGAGAATTGTGTATCTGCAAGAAGAGTTGGATCATGCTAATCAAGTGATTGGAGATATGCAAAGACAAATGCAAAAATCATTGAAAGTCAGACGAAGATTGTCTAATGATTTGTAGGACTCTCAAGAGTTAGTGGAACAAATTGAGACATCATCTGAGAATAGTATATCTAAAGAGACTGAAGAGATGATTGGAGAACTGAAAGAAAAGAACAAAGCATTGACTGATCAGCTAAAAGCAATGAAAAGAGAACATGAACATTTCAGCACACAGATGACTGAAAAATCTTAATGCATTGAGGACAGTCGAGGATAAAGTAAGAGATCTAGAAAGAGAAAAACAACAGCTTGAAGCATTAGTATCTGAAAAGAATGATGAAATCACAAGGTTGACTGGGATTCAACAAAATCTATCAGATCAATTGGGTTATGCACATCATGAAGCAAATCTAAAAGATGATGAGAATCAAGCATTAAAACTTGAACTATCAAGATTGACCAATGAACTTGAAACAGAGAAGAAATCCAAAGAAACAGTGAAAAAGAGTTATGAAGCATCAAAGATGTTGGATGAGCAATTGAATACAAAAAGACCCAACAAAGTTGCAGGACTCGGTTACAAAGGAAAAGACTCTACTGAAAAGGGAATCCACACTACCGAGAGAGGAGAATCATCAAAGCAAGTTGGAAACAAGAAGAACATCAAAGGAAAGAAACTTATTTGCAACTACTATGGAAATCAAAGACATACTGCTAATATGTGCCAAATCAGAAAAGGTAAGCAGCCGAATGTCACAAGGTCTAATGGTTATTGTTACAATTGCAATAAGTATGGTCACACATCTAATCAATGTAGGACAAATTCTGTTAGCAATTATCAGAAGGCAAAATTCAAAGGGTTTTATAAAAACTGCAATAGATATGGACATAGTACCGAGAAGTGTTGGTTTAAGAAGAAGAACTAAATGTGGTCTGCACACTGAGCAAATGTTAGAGGTTACCGAACTCACACAGATCCTAACCGACAATATGTTGCGGTACCATGGGATTACAATACAAGGATATGGTGTGAATGTTGTGGAAGATATGGACATATAAGTGCCAACTACTTTATAAGGTTTGGAATGAACAACCGAAGATCATGGAGAAATCCTGGTATGGCATGTTTTCATTGTCACAAAGTTGGACACTTGGCTAGAGATTGCAGAGATCAACCTAGAGGAGACACTGAGGAAATAAAAGGCAAATTACAGATGATTTGGAAAAAGAAGGAAATTATGTCAAATGAAGAAAGCACCTTATCTACCGAGTTAGGTGCACCTATTCCAAATTAATCGGTAAAGGTATGAAGGGACTGTATTCTCTCAAGGTTAAATCTTAACAGTTCCTATTTTATCTTGTACTTAATTCAAAATCTGCATAACTAAAGATGCATTAGGAAATTTGAAATTTTATCAAGTCTTTTGGAAGCCTGTCTAGTCGGTAAATACAGGAAGTCTGGCTACTTAGTAAAAGCATAAAAAGGAAGTGGTACCGAGTGCATTTAATATTTTCTGACCTAACTACATGAAGTCCGATAAGGTATATTGTGTACTTAAAGCTTTTGCGCGGTCATTTTACACTTACCAAGTTTTCAAGAAAGTAGAGCAAAGCGATTCAAAGGTGATCAAACCTCCTCCGAAGTGAAGTTCAAGGTATTTACATCAATCACAACGCATTGTCAAGCTAGTTTACCGATCATATCAGTTGTGAATATCTGTTTTACATTTGTTAAGTGGAAAGCATTTGCCATTTAAAAGTTTTCAAACCCTAAGGATCTTTTGTTAAGTGATTATCCAAAATTTGAAATGGCACCTAAGATCCAGAAGCCCGTTGTTGTTGAGAACATTGAAAAGCCCTCACTGAAATACTCTCTAACTCCCAAAGTAGCATCTGAACCGGATGATAAAACTGCATTTTCACTCATTCCGGATAGGGTTTTACTAGTTGAGGATGTCAGATTATTCACTAAGTGTCGTGTTGAGGAACTAGGTCATGTTGAAATCAAGGACACATATGATGAATTGTGTACCGATGGAAAACTAGATAACAAGTTTGAACACATTAAAGTCAAGGGATTGACCAAATCCCTAACCTACCCATGAGTCTTCAAACCCAATGGGTTAAATTTGTTTTGAGCAGAGTTCATGATGACTTCATGTGGTTAGAGGAGTAACCATTCAAGATCACCAAGGAAATCATCCACTTGATCACCGGTTACCCTATTTTTGATCATGCCCAAGCTCAGAAAATGATATCACAAAAGGAATTGATCACTTTAACCAAAGTTGAATCTGATTGCAGAGGACTAAAATTGAACAACGTGATAGATGCAGAGTTGAAGTTTTCCATTAGAGTAATAGGTTATTGTTTCTTTCAATCAGCAAGCGAAAACAGTGTACCCTATGCAGCAGTCGATTTAGCATATAAAATTGTGAAGAAAGGAATGAAAATTGATCTATGTGAAGTATTGTTGGAAAACCTATTTGAGAATCTAAACACCATAAGGAAGCCAAAGAAGAACAACTCGGCTAACACACTGAAGTTTGGATCACTTTTGGTATGCATGTTTTTCTATTTTGAGAAATTCCTTCCATCAGTCGGTAATGTAGTTTGGGAGCTACACCGACCAATCACCCATCAAATCAATGACTTCATCAAATAGCTAGGTGATAACTTCAATGAAAGATGATTACTTTAGCAATTTTCAAGAAAAGATGCATAACAGGTATATAATTCCACCCAAGTTAGTAGAGAAATACAAGGATGATATATACTTTGAAGTGGACACCGACTACTGCTATGTCAATGTTGTGGAACACCTATCAAGGGTACTCTAGTCATCATCGAGGAGGAATCTAAAGCCCAAGAGATAGCTATTACATTGAGCACCGAGTTGCCTAAAGGGAAATTTTGAAAAGGAATAAACAGGATACATCAAAGGTATCACCGACTCCTTCAGTAAAGCACCCAAACACAAGAACATCTACAGTGTCACCGAGTAAGAAACCAAAGAATGTTGCCACACCAAAGGTAACAAAAACTTATAAGAAATCTACTTAGAGACTCATTTTGACTAAAGAGTCAAGTGACACTGAATCTAAAGACAAAAGTAAATTTCAGATTGTCGAGAGTAAAAAGGAAGATGTACATAGTGTTGATAATTTTTGTGCTAATCTGAAGCAATATGGTGGATTTGGAGCATTCAGATATGTAAAATATGACTCCAGATCTGATGCAGAAAAGAGACAAATTGAAGAAGCCGTAATTTGCACTCTTCTGAAATTCCGATTGGTCCCATTGGAAGTAACTAATTCTCTTCCAAAAGAATTGTATTTGCATATTGATAACAGGTGGAAATATGCCATGGACTCATAAAAGAAGATGAGAGAAATAAGTCTGGTACATCTCTTTCTAGACATGTCGGTAGATGAGATCAATGTGTTAGGTCCCAGAGACAACTGAGAGGGGGGGGTTGAATCAGTTGTCTAATAAATTCAAACCAAAAACTAATTAATCAACTTAATGCTTAATACCGGTAATCCAGTTAAGTATGTCGGTAGACAGTGTTAATAGTAAATTGGTTATACTGGTAAGGATTAATGCATGAAACATAAACACAAAGTCATCCACAACACATGACACCAATATTTGTACATACAAAACCCTGTAAGGGGAAAAACCATGGTGGGAAACCTTACCCACAATCAGATGATACTACTGCAGATAGTAAGTGTACATAAATGGGGCCTGCACATGCAAAAAGGCCAACAGCCTAGAGCTCATTGCTCAATCACAAAATGGGAGTCACACTGACTACAGTTGGATGGTTAAATCCAATAAGAATGTACTGCACAAAATAGCATCTTCATATGCTGGATTCAGTACCGGTGTAATGCTGATATGCTTTTAAAAAAACCTAACTTCACCTTCAAATGATGTCTTCATGTATATCCCTGCTTGATCTCGCATATACCTTCACTCAATTCTTTTTCGCATTCCACACTTGATCTTAC
Source organism: Cryptomeria japonica (assembly GCF_030272615.1). NCBI lineage: Eukaryota > Viridiplantae > Streptophyta > Pinopsida > Cupressales > Cupressaceae > Cryptomeria > Cryptomeria japonica. Next base: position 413,072,754 of record NC_081414.1, on the reverse strand, counting down.
AAATAAGATCTTACATTTATACCATACCCTAAGACCAATTTTAGTAGGTCGGCTCTACAAGATATTACAATAAAAACTTTTTACAAACAATATAATATCCGATGCAATAATCGATTGAACATGTTGGCTTAATGCATTTACAACAATAATAAATCATCTCCATAGTGTGCCATGCTGATCTGGAAAAGTTAAACCTGTCGGTGTAACTCTAGATAACCTGGACCTATTTGCTAGTAAAAGAAAATATGCAAATATGAATATACCAATGATTAATTATTCAAAATAAAGTGTCCACACGATGTCTTCGACATTACCAAGTGTCTTCCATATCATTCCAGGTACCGGTGAACAATATATCCTGCCGGTGAACCATATACCAGTAACTGTTGCACTGTTTACTTACTTGTCGGTGAATGTTGTTGGATCTCCAAAGTAGGTGTTGACATCAATGACAAAACCATACCAAAATACCAACAATCTCTCCCTTTGGCATTGATGGCAACACAAGATGGAAAAACCATCAAAGTGCCAAAACAGAAATGCCAAATACAAAAACCAACAATCTCCATTTCTCCCCCTGGGAGTAACATGTGTTTATCCAAAGATTTATTTTCAATACCAATCTCTCCTTAAATGTGTTTTTCAAAATCTCCCCAAAAAGATAATGTGTTTTTCCATAGATATCTCTCCCCCTTTGACATCAAATGCCAAAGTCAAGTTTATACAAAATACCAACTACACCCCCTGAGAAGTAGCTTCCTCATCAAATACCGGAATAAAAGATTTGTCTTTTTAATTTTGCTGGTTGATGACAATCATCAATTGTCTAAGTCTCTACCGGTGGTGGTATGACTCCAAGCTGATCTCTGAGATACTCAAAAGTCTCCTTAGGCAAAGGTTTTGTGAAAATATCTACAAGTTGTTCTTTAGTATTCACATAAACCAGTTTTATCTCCTTTTCTTCAACTTTTTCCCTTAGAAAATTCAGTTTGATAGAAACATGTTTTGTTTAGAATGTAATACCAGATTCTTAGATATATCAATTGTTGCAGTGTTATCATGGTACATAGTAATGGGTTCCTTGCATTTTACCTTTATGTCTTTCAACATTTTCTTAAGCCATAATACATGTGTACAGTTGGTTGTTGCTGCAACATATTCTGATTCTGCTGTTGATAAAGATGTACAACTCTTTTTCTTACTCAACCAAGAAACTAATCTCTTTCCAAGAAAGAATGCTCCTCTAGTGGTTCTTTTTCTATCATCTACATCTCCTGCCCAATTTACATCTGTGTATGCACATAGGTCAAAATTTTCATCTTTAGGATACCATAATCCAAGATTTGTTGTCCCTTGTAAGTACCGGAAAATCCTTTTTACTGTTGATTCATGATTTTCCCTAGGATTACTCTGAAATCTAGAAACAATACATACTGCATTCATAATATCAGGCCTAGGTTGTGTCAAATACAGTAAACCTCCTATCATAGATTTGTATCTAGTTGGATTAACAGGTGTAGATTCATCCCTTTGAGATAATTTGTCATTTGTAGTCATAGGTGTGCTTACCGGTTTAGAGTTCTCCATCCCAAATTTCTTTAGTAATTCTTTCAAGTACTTGGATTGACTCAAAAATATACCTTTATCAGTCTAAGAAATCTGCAAACCTAAAAAGAATTTTATTTCTCCAATCATAGACATTTCAAATTCTTGTTGCATTTCAAGAGAAAATTTCTTACATAATTCATCTTCTCCTCCAAAGATTATATCATCAACAAATACTTCAATAATCAAAATGTCATCATTAGTTATTTTGTAGTATAAATTGCTATCTGCCTTCCCTTTAGTAAAGCCAATCTTCAAAAGATACTTATCCAACCTTGCATACCAAGCTCTTGGGGCTTGTTTCAATCCATACAGAGCTTTTCTTAACCTGCAAACCATATCATTGTCATCTGTCAAAGAAAATCCATCAGGTTGTTCAATATATACTTCTTCTTCAAGATCTCCATTAAAAAATGCACATTTAATATCCATTTGATAAACTTTATAGTCCTTGTGAGCTACAAAGGCCAAGAATAATCTAACTGCCTTAATTCTAGCTACTAGTGCAAAGGTCTCATTGTAATCAACTCCTTCTTTCTGAGAATATCCCTTACACACTAGTCTTGCTTTATTTCTGACAACCTTACCATCTTCATTAAGTTTATTTCTAAATACCCATTTAGTTCCAATTACATTTTTATCTTTAGGCTGGGGAACTAATGTCCAAGTATTATTTTTCTCAATTTGTCCTAATTCTTCTTCCATAGCTTTAATCCAAAATTTATCTTCACATGCCTCATTCATAGATGATGGTTCAATTTGAGAAATAAGACATACCTCTTCATTTGCCAATCTTCCTCTTGTCATAACTCCTTTAAATTTGTTTCCAATTATTTGATCTTCAGAATGATTCAATCTTACATATCGGGGTGTCTTAGTTTGTTGTTGTTCTTCAATTGTGGAATCTTCTGATGATACCGGGGTAACTGGATCTTCATTTTTTATCGGTGGATTCAGTATAGGTTCATTTGTCACAATTTCTATTGCCGGTTCAGAGTCTATATATCTTGAAGTTCCTCTGAATTGTTCGTCAATCTTTACATTTGTACTCTCAACAATTTTCTGCAATCTTTTATTAAAACATCTATATGCCTTGCTCTTAGATGAATGACCAAGAAATATTCCTTCATCACTTCTAGGATCAAATTTGCCAATATACTCATCTCTTCTAATATAACATTTACTTCCAAAAATTCTGAAATACTTAAGAGTAGGAGTATTACCAAACCATAGTTCATGAGGGGTCTTACCGGTTTCACCTTTGATGTGAACTTTGTTGAATGTATAGACAATAGTGCTAACTGCCTCTCTCCAATACACATGTGGTAGATTTTCTTTTGATAACATACTTCTAGCTACATCCAAGATAGTTCTGTTTTTCCTTTCAACAACTCCATTCTGTTGTGGTGTCCGAGGTGCTGATAATTGTCTTCTGATTCCATTTACTTCACAGAATGTATTAAAGTCCTTAGATGTGAATTCTCCTCCTTGATCTGATCTTAAACATTTGATTTTCTTACTGGTTTCATTTTCAACCATTGCTTTGAATAGTTTGAACTTTCCAATTGCTTCTAATTTCTCTCTGAGAAAAGTAACCCAACACATTCTAGAATAATCATCAATAATTAGCATGAAATATCTATCACCTTGTAAGCTTCTAGTTCTAACTGGACCACATAAATCAGTGTGAATTAAATCAAGAGCATTATTGGATTTTTCTGGAATACTTTTGAAACTAGCTCTAACTTGTTTTCCAAATTGACATTCCTTACAAATTGTATTATGAGGTTTCACAATTTTAGGTAGATCTCTAACTGCCTTAGAAGTACTGATTTTTACCATGCAATCAAAATTTACATGACATAGTCTCTTATGCCATAACCAACTTTCATCTATATGTGCAATTAAGCATGCCTTTTCACTGTTATTCAAATGAAAGATATTGCCTCTAGTCTGATTACCGGTTGCAATTTCCAAACCAGTTCTATTCATGATTTTACATTTTCCATTTTTAAATTGTAACTGAAATCCCTTCTCAACTAATTGACCAACACTTAAAAGATTATGCTTTAATCCTTCAACATAGTAGACATTGTCAGTGTTATGCTTACCATCAAGAGATATTGAACCCTTACCTTTGATTGAACAGGCTTTGCCATCTCCAAATCTTACTAAACCTCCATTGTATTCTTGAAAGTTCAAGAATTTACCTTTGTCTCCAGTCATATGATGTGAGCATTTTGAGTCAATGATCGATTCATCCTTTGCTTCAACTTTAGCTACTAGGGCTTGTTCTACCGATTAAGTAGTAGGTGTCGGTTGATCTTCTGTTATAGCAACAAAAACCCATCTGTTGTCTGCTAGATCTTCATCAGAATCATCAGTCACACCTTCATCAGCAATGTAACAATATTTATCTTTGTTCTTCTTAAATCTGTATCTCTGATATTCAGGATTAGGCTTGTATGTTCTTCTAGCTTCTTCTCTTAGTCTAGCATGTCTATCAGGGCATCTTGAAGCCATATGACCAATCTTATTGCAGTTAAAACATTTAAAGGGTGCTTTACCTTCATACTTACTTCCAATTGGACCTTTTGGCATTTTCCTTGCAAATAGTGCTTCAAGTTCTTCAAGCTCTTCATTCTCCTTTCTAGATTCTTCAAGTTCTCTTGCATAAAAGGCTCTCTAGTCTGATTTGTCAAATGATGGAGCAGATGATGTTGATTCTTTAAAGGCCAAATCAGTTTTTATAGTAGCAACGAGACCGAATTCCTCAATTTCAAAAGCTAAAAGTTTTCCAATCAATGTATCCCTAGTTACTGATGTATTAGGCATTGTTCTCAACTCATTTATAGCAGTAACCTTCATTTTATATGCTGGTGGCAAACCTCTTAAGATTTTTGAAACAATTTCATCCTCACTCAAGGTTCCTCCACAACATTTAATACCCAAAACAATTTCATTTACTCTTTCCATAAAAGCAGAAATCCTTTCATCTTCTTCCATTTTCAGATGTTCATACCTAACTCGGAAGCTTTCAAGTTTTGCAATTTTGACTGTGGAATCTCCTTCATTCAATGTTTCCAAATGATCCCAAATAGCTTTAGCAGTAGACCTATCTAATAATCCCATGATTTGTTGATCTGATAATGCACTCAAAAGTGCTTCTCTTGCTTTGCAATCATTTTCTTCATCTTTAGCTAAGGTAGTTGGAGCAGTCTGACCAGCTACAGCAGCAGTATAACCATTCTTAGTAACTTCCCAGATGTCTTTACCAATGCAATTCAGATGTGTCTCCATTCTGATCTTCCATATCCCATAGTTGGTTCCATCAAGTTTAGGACTGTCCTTCCTGAAATAATTAGTAGACATTGGATCTCCTCAAGTTGTTAAACTTCTGCAAAAGAGGACTAGGCTCTGATACCAAGCAACATGTTGGTAGATGAGATCAATGAACATCTGAAAAACCACCAGACAAACCTCCTAGTCAAGCAAAGAGCCTTGAAATTGATGAATGGCCTTTATCTAGATGTAGAGAATGAGACCAAGGAAAAATGGCAGGAAATCTTTCAAATCAAGAATGATGGTGAGCAAGTTGAAGTTGAAATAGTTGATGTCACCGAGCAAGATCTTGATATCATCAAGCAAGACCCTAATGACACTATACAAATTGATAAGGATATCATGGACACCGAGGCACAAGAACAGGAAATGATAGAAGGGAATGCATATGCCAAACTGGTATCCAGTGAGTCAGTTTTGGAGCAAGTTTAGCCCTATCCTCCAGTCACTCTGCTTGTTTCAACCGAGGCCCCTCAAGATACTGAACAAGGAACGGAGGGTCACAAGTCTATAGAAGGAGAAGCTACTTCTTAGGCCACCGGGGAACAGACTTCTCAAGCTCCTTCTAGCACTGAAAAATGTTACAACTGAGACCCCGAGCAAGGATTTGTCGAAGGCTACATCAAAGGTTCAAGAAATTGACAAAAGTGTTGCCTATATTGAGCAACCTACCGAGGGTCAACAAGCCTCTGAAGCCATTGTATTAGTTCAACCGGTGAAAACTAAAGAAAATAAAATAAAAAAGCATATTTTCAAATTAGATTTGTCAAAACCAATAGTGTTGCCAAATGTAGACATATCCAAAGTAAAAGGGCAAGCACTCATTGAATTCGGTGAACTATGCAAAGCCAAAGTAGAACAGGAAAAACAAATGGCTATTCAAAAGAAAAACAAAGTACTTCAGAAGGTGAAAGCACTATTAACAGATATGCTACTTGAAGCTACAGTGTCAAAAGATGCAACCATCCATATTCAACTAGATGAACTCCTCAATTAGATCGAGACATCTGGAGTAGATGCATCTGAATACTTGAGCAAGTTAAAGGACAAAGAGCTCACTGCAAAAATGATTGAAGAGGTACAGAAAGCCATTGCTATTGGCAAAGTAAAACTTGTCAAATTTATTGCTGAGTTATCCCCTCAACTCAAGAACATTCTTTATTTATTTTAGAAACTCTGTACATTCTCTTTATTCATTAAAGATATCAAAACTAAAATAGAAGTGATTGAGAAAGAGATCACCGATCTCTCAAATAAGTTGACCACTGAGCCAAATTCTATTCAGCATTTCTATACAAAGTTACAAAAGCTCATGGCTCAACAATTGGAACTTAGGAATGAAGAGCACCAAATAAGGATGGACATTATGACTCTTCAAACCTTATTTATTCCACACTTGTCCTTCGTCCAAGAATAGATCAACAAGGCCACCTCCCTATCCACGCAACCAGAGGGAAGCACCTTAGATGGACTAATTTGACTATTAGCTGACATTACAACTCAAAATTCACTCATGGATAGTGTCAAGGATTCCCTCTCTATCGCTCTTACTGATGCAAGGACAAAGTACAAATCCATTTTTGACCAATTGCCTCCACTGAATGGTAACTAAGTTTTGACGTTTGTCAAAAAGGGGGAGTATAGTATCAAAGTATCAAAGGGGGAGTGTAGTATACAGGAGGAGTATACCGAGCAGAATAGAGTATCCAAATGCACAGTTAATTTTGACAGGGGGAGCAGTGAACCGAGCAGTGACAACCGAGCAGTTAATACAGAATATTGATCACAGCGCATGCGTAATCAGAGTTTTGTATAGTATATTGATAAGGGGAGTATATTTGAATATACTATTTTATTGACAAATGTATATACTGTCTGATTAGTCAAATTTTGTAAGTATATAGATTTTTTAGTTATGACTTTGAAAGGAGTTTTGTCAAACAGTTCAAAACTAATGTCAAAAGGGGAGATTGTTACTACTTACTAAATTGCCTTTAGTTTTATGTCCAAAGTCATTCTATATACTCTAGTCAGTTACTACTACCGAAATATTCAGTCGGTAAGCACAGAGCAGTTGGTTATAGAAGAAAGTAGTCACAGAACCTAGTATACACTGAGCTGTCTACCGAGTAACACTCTATGTCTACCAAGCAGCAAAAATGATATACCGAGTTAACACACACTGAGTGAAACATGTTACCAGATTCATTGAACCTAGACACACATAGAAAACGTGTTACAAGATTGAGGAACAAAGAACCGTTATCACATTGGAAATTGCACTTAAAGATTTTGTATGATCTTGAGGTCATCTATCCAATGAAATATCTTGTATGGTTATTCATTCGATAAATCATATTTGTAAGATCGAAGCAATGAACCAGATCACTGACATAAGAGATCTATTTATACAACATGAATTGGGATCAAATACAAGGATATATGAAGCAAGACATGTGTGATAGATAAGGAAGCACTAAGTATTGTGACTATTAGAGACACAGAGGCCACTGAGAAGGATTTTAGAGAACAGTCAAGGAACAGAGTAAACAGAAGGGTTTACCGAGTTACTTTATGGATTATTGAGGTATGCTATAAGCAAGGTAATCTCATTTTGAGCACATAGAATCTGCTATAACATTTGAGATGTAAAGTTGCAGATATTTGTAAATATTTTATTGTAATATTTTGAGTTGTAAGAGAAACCTTTAATAGGGTAAAAGACTCTAACAAAGTCTATAAATTGTAAAGCCTTTAACTAGGTGTAGCATTTAGAATAAGTGTTGTAAAATCCTTTAGCAAGGTAGATCTAACAATCTTGATACTCCTAATAGGGTAAGCTATCAGAAATAGCTAAACATGTAGCTCTAACCGAGCAACCTTTATTATTGCAGTAGTGAAGTTGTGGGTGCCATCCCCACCGCATTTTTTCTCTATAACCAAGAGTTTCTGCGTAACCAAAATATATGTGTTATGGAGTGAATCATGTGTGATTGTTATTTATTTGTTTTAGCTTTATGTTATGTTACAGTAGTTTTTGGTTTATGCTTAACAGTAAAGTTATTATTGAAGAAAATATTTGAAGTACTGATTTACCCCTCCCCTCTCAGTACATTAGCTTTCCATATTGGGCCTAACAGTTGGGATGTGTTGTTATCATTCAGCATATTCTTGTGTTCTTGTGCTTTGGTGTTGCAAAAATTTGGTTTGGTTGATTTATTGCAGATATGCTAATGCAGATTTAATGAATTTAGAGATTGGTATCTTCAATTGATTCACCATGAGTTTCAGTGTTCTGAAAGGTGATTTGATCAAGTTGTGTGATCTGATGTGGTGACTGGTTTTTCTATTGGGTTTGTATTGCAGAGTTGTGATTTCTGGTTTTGCGTCGGAATTGATTCATTATGTTGTGTAGATTTTGGAGAGTGTTTGGGATGTTCAAGTGTGTCCTCAGTTCGAGTGGTTCATGATTTGAAACTTCACAAGCATATCTTTTAGTTTGTCAGTTGGTGTTCTTGAGCTCCAAAAGGGAGATGATGATGATTCTTGCAATTTGAGTTGTTGCGGAGGAATTCACGTTACTTGTTGGTGTTTCTCGATCATGTTTTATGCATGTTGTTGGTCCACATTGTTCATTGTGCATGTTATTGAAGATTTTATTAGTCTGGTGGTATTCTTCATGTTATACGACTTTTTGGTCGACCCGATGGTTCTTGCATGTTGTAGATGATCTTAGCATGATATTCAGTGGCTTTGTATGTTCAAGGATTTGACTTGGGTCCATGCTATGTCCTTGCTGATATTGTATTGGTCCACATATGGATTTATGCAAATTGTGATGTAATTTAATAATTAGGTCTCATGAGTTGAGCCGAACATGAAATATAGGTTGATGAATTGTATAAATATATGTAATATTCATTTGGGAGATGCATCTATGTGTAGGAATATTATTTTGATCTTTCAGTAGCAGAGGAGAAAAATGAAGAAGTGTGAAAGAGTGTGTAGAAGTGTGAAGAGAAGAGTTTGAGTATATGTGCTTAACCAGAACTGTAACCTGGCATTTGGAGATTCTATTATTTCAGTTCATGTAATCTGGATTGGTGTCCGATCTTTGTAAGGTAGTGAGCCTTCCCAGGGTTGTAGCCCTTTTGTTGTTTTTGAGCAATGAGCTCTAAGAAGTGTACATGAATGCATGTGCATTCCCCATTGTAATATTTACACATACTACTGTAGAGTATCATCATGTTGTGGGTGGGTTCCCACCATATTTTTTCCCTTAACCGGGTTTCCCACAAAAAAAATCTGTGTGTTATGAGTGTTGTTGATGTGGTGTTCATCTTTGTTATTACTATTCTTGATCAAATCGGAAGTTGAGGTTTAATTTTTTAAGTTGGATTAAAACTGATTCACCCCCCCCCCCTCTCAGTTTTCCTACATTGTTGTTGCCAACAATTGGTATCAAAGCTAGATCCTTCGGAAGAAGCTTGATTGCTTGAGGAGATCCGAGATGGCAACTATTGTTTTCAAGGAGGGTCCAAAATTTTATGGAACTAATTACACCATATGGAAGAACAAGATCTAGTGTCACTTGAAATGTCTTGGAGAAGTTTATTGGAAGTTTACAAAGAATGCTTAAATTGTTCCTTAGAATGGTCCAATTACTACAAATGAGATCAAGGATGGTAAACGTAACATAAGAGATAAAGAAGCATTGTTGAGTGTCTTGACTGATTCAGAGATTACTAATGTGATGAGATTGTAGACTACTCATGAGATTTGGGAGAAGTTAGAAAACTTGTATGAAGGAGACAAACTGTAAGGAAGTTAAGTAGCAAAACAACTTCTTACACTAACTTTGAGAGGAGGGTAATGAAAAAAATTTTACAGATCATCACAATAGTTATAGAAAACAGAAATAGATATAATAACATTTAAACCATAACACAGTGATTTACATGGGGAAAACCCTTTCAGGAGAAAAAACCCCACACTCCAAAAGCCGCCCAATATATTATTACACAATCAAAACAAATTACAATATACTTGCAAAGCAAGCTCTTCATAGGAGTACCACTAATTAGAGATTCAGAGGTAACTCAATAGCCAAAAGACTCTTACACACAACCTCTATCTCACGCACCTCATATATAGGAGATACAATACAAGAAACTGTCAAACGGTATTACAAAACTATGGGCTAAAACCACCCAATAAGGTGTAGCCGACCTTATCTCCCTTCTAGATGCCCTATGACGTGTCCCTCCCTTTTTATAGCTCATTTATGTGTCCGATGTTTTTTATATTTCTTATTTCAGGAGTACAAACTTTCAGAGGCCATAACTTGAGAACCATGTGTCCTATTGACGAACCGTTTGAAGTGTCAGAAAGCTCGCAAAGAGCTCTATTGCCTTGTAAATGGTATAGACATTTATGCCCATTTTTCAGGGCATTTTGGGGCCTCTAAAGTCCTCAAAATAAAATTTAAACCTTTCATTGCACCCCTCGAAAATAAAAAAAATTAATATCTTCAAAACTAGTTGTGATCTTGCAATGCAACTTTACCAGAATGCTCATCTAGCCAACTAGAATCTTTGGGGAGAATTTCACACCATTTTGTGCTTAAATGAAAACTTACTATAAATAGTAACCTCGTGTAAATGCAAGGTTGAGACACCATTTTCCCAACAAATCTCCCACTTGTCGAACACCTTGCAAGAGCAAAGGGAGTATCAACACAATAAATCAATTGCTAGGGGCCATGAGGCCCATAGACTCTGAGCACCATTTGAACTTCTTTGTGCTCACAACCTTAGTTAAAGAATCTCCAACATTCATCAAATTTTATACCTTAACCATATTCACCCTGCCATCTTCGACCATATCTCTAGCAAAATGATACTGAACATCAATGTGCTTGGTCCAGGCATGAAATGTTGGGTTCTTAGCCAGGCAGATCACACTCTGACTGTCACAATAAACTACCATAGCTCCTTGTTTTATTCTAATGTCTGAACATAGTCTCTTAAGCCATTGAATCTTTACAAGCATGTGTAGCTGCCATATACTCTACTTTAGTATTGGACAAAGCAACCACAACCTTTCTCTTACTCATCCAACTAATTGCACCACCAAATAAAGTAAACACATTAGCACTGGTGGATCTTTTGCTATCAATATCACTTGCCTAGTCTAAATCCACATAACCATGAATATCAAGGGAAATCATGTCTCCAACTGAATTACCATGATAACACAAAGAATACTCTAAGGTTCCCTTCAAACATCTGAAGACTCTTTTGACTGCATCCCAATGAACTCTACCAGGATTAGACATATATCTGGACATAACTCCCGCTGCTTGGGCAATGTCTGATCTACTACAAACCATACGATACATCAAACTTCTAACTGCACTTTGGTCAGGCACCTTGTTCATGTTTTCCATCTCCAATGGGGATGTAGGACAATCTGTAACAAATAATTTTGTCCCAACTGTAAAAGGAACACACAATGGTTTACAATCATGCATGTTTAACCTCTGTAACACTGAATTTACATACTTAATCTGGCCTAGCCATAATTTTGTGTTCACTCTATCTCTTCTAATTTCCATCCCAAGAATGTGTTTTGTTGCACCAAGATCTTTTATTTCAAATTTAGCAATGAGTTGAGACTTTTGTTCTAAAATCGTACCTTTCCCTTTACCAATGAATAACATATCATCGACATACAATGCAATGTACATGAAATGATCACCATCAGATTTATAATAAATACAGTGATCTGATTTAGAATGCTCAAATCCCAAACTCAACACATATGTATCAATTTTTTGATACCACATCCTAGGAATCTGTTTGAGGCCATACATGAATTTCTTTAATTTACAAACAAAATTACTTTTACCTTTCACCATATAGTGCTCCGACTATGTCATATAAATATCCTCCTCCAAATCACCATGAAGGAAAGTAGTTTTCACATCCATTTTCTCAACCTCTAAATTATAAGCAACAACAATAGAAAGCAAAAATCTAATGGATGTCATTTTGGCAACAAGAGAAAATATCTCACCATAATCAACACCCTCAACCTAAGAGTAGCCTTTTGCAACCAACCTTGCTTTATACTTCTCAATGCTTCCATCTGAACCAATTTTTTTCTAAACACCCATTTACAATCAACAAGATTTTGTCCTTCAGGAAATGGTACGAGATCCCATGTATCATTCTCTTTCAAATCTGTCATTTCTTCTTCCATAGCAATCTTACAGAATTCTGCATCATTCATACCTAATGCCTCTTCTATAGATTTTGGTTCATCCACATTAGTATTCAAAGATAAAATACATCTCCAGTCATCAGGTGAATACCTTTCAGGTGGTTGTCTATGTCTTATAGACCTTCAAACAAGTTGAGTTGGAGGTTCTTCCTCCTCTTCTAAAGATTTCGAGCTAGTCAAGCTCTCCTCAACTTCTTGCCTACCTAGCGGTCTCGATTCAATTCTTTCAAGTGTAGAAGGGAATTGAATTACATCTTCTTTTTTAGTCGGTTCTGGCTGCAATGTAATTTCTCTAAAAATAATACTTCTACTATGAATTACCTTTTGTGTAATAGAGTCCCAAAGCTTGTATCCTTTCACACCATAACTATACCCGATGAAGATACATTTCACAACCTTGTTCTCCAACTTTGTATGCTTCTCCTTTGGCACATGTGCATATGCCTCACAACCAAAAACTCTAAGATGTCTCAATGAAGGCTTGTGACCCGACCATGCTTCCATAAGCATTTTATCAACAAGAACTGATGTAGGAGACCTTTTGATCAGGTAGCAAGCAGTGGCAACATCTTCAACCCAAAAAATTTGTTCTAGACCAACACCACACAACATACTCCTAGCCTTCTCCATCAGTGTCTCGTTCATTCTTTCTACAACTCCATTCTGTTGTGGAGAATACAGAGTTGTCTTCTATCTGTTAATGCCATAGTCTTTACAGAATCTATCAAAATCATTAGAGCAAGATTCACCATTGTATATGGTGAAAATGGATAACAATAATAACAATATTGAAAGGCTAAATGAATTCAACCACAAAACCCTAGCCTAACAATCAACAAAGATCCACCATAACATATGAAGATTACCTAAGACAATGCAAATCACATGAAATCACAAAGATTATACCATCACATGTCCAATAGGGTTTTAATCTCCATTCTTCCTATCTCCATTGATCTTGCTTGATATATTTGCTCTCAGATTTTATGTGCACAAGAGCTCAACAAAGAACGGAATGTGGTTGCAAGTAGGATCGTAGTGTAGTCAATTGATCAAGTAGTTAGCTCATTAGGGTTTGATAATGAGGGAAGCATCTCCTTATATAGAAGACACTATATGAAATGGAGGGATAAGATTGAGAGGTGTAAAAGGAGGTCGGCTATGATTAGAGGGTAGGTAAAAGAAATAATAAAATAATGAAAGGGGTAGGTAGTGTATGAATTAAGAGATGAATGACATATGTCATAGGTAGAAAAGGCTAATGAATTAATTAAATGAATAAAGATTTATTTAATTAATAAAAGAAGTGGGATAATTAAATAAATAAGATATTTATTTAATTTAGGAAAATGATAATTTAAATAAATAAATGTATTTATTTAAATGAGAAATAAGGCTAGAAGAGGATAAATGAATTAATTAAATAAATAAAGATTTATTTAATTAATAGAAGAATTAAGCTTAGATAATTAAATAAATAAAATATTTATTTAATTAGACTGGACAATTTTAGGTGTCTACATTTTGCCCCTCTTTGAGACAATGCGGCTTGTCGCGTTGTTTCAAAGAAGATAATATGAACTGATACAGAGTTGCCCCTAGATGGGAATGATATGCCCCCTCGAGAGATTGGATGAAAATGTCTGAAAAGATTGCAGACAATCTCTCGATAAGAGAAAAAGGCTAGAATGGATTGACCAGATAAAGTGACAGAGTCACGGGATAGAAAAGACTGACTCGGGAAACGAGGGCGAGGGCTAGGGTAGGCTATAAGATAGACCACGGGGGAAAATACATCCTCATTGTCATCTACACGTCCACAAGAGCATATTGCAGAGCGAGAATAGAGCAGGAGCAGTCAGCAGCGATGGCTTTCACTCACAGATTCGACCGCGTTCACCGATTTCAGAGGCCAGCAGAGGCAGGAGAGCCGGTAAGTACCACAAAACCTCCTCGTACTTTGACGCATTTAATTTTGTCATTAATGCATGTCGAATAGGGTAATAAATGCGCTTAGACTAGGGTCCAAAAAGTGTCAAAAAATGTCCAGGAACATCTGCGTTGGTGCCAGGCGCGTCTGTGTTCGCTAGGCGCGTTTGTGTTTGTGCCAGACGCGTTTGTGCCAAGAAGGCACGTCTATGTCAACTAGGCGCGTCTATGCAGAGCATAGGCACGTCTGTGTCAGGCAGGTGCGTCTGTGTTGTTCAGACGCGTCTATGCAATCTTTGAGCGTTTATGTCATGTAAGCGCGTTTGCATTTGAAAAGGTGTGAATTTGCATCTTCTAGGTCAAATCGACAGTTCTGTGATGAACATATGTTGTCGATTGGATAAGCTGTTGAGAGGATACACTCAAGCAGGTCCTCTAGGAAGACTAGGATAGATCAAGGCACTTTGTTCTGAATAGTGAGTACCAAGATAGAGTACTTTGTGATGAACAGGGAGTACTGAAATATGAGCAGCACTTTGTGATGAACAGGGAGTGCAAATGTGAGTAACACTTTGTGATGAACAGGGAGTGTCACACACGTAGTACTTTGTGATGAACAGTGAGTACCACTAGGATGAATAGCAACACTTTGTGATGAACAGTGAGTGTCACTAGGGTAGATAGCCATATGCATTTAGATAAAAAGTAGCATTTTATGATGAACAGTGAATGCCACTATGACTGACATGATTGAGTTGTTTGACTACAGGAGTATTTGCCGATGCTAGAGTCACAGGAGAGATTCCCGTCTACGTAGAGGTTACGACCTGAGTTGATAGCCGAGGATAGAGCCGCTCTCGAGGAGATGGATTTGAGACATGTGCTGTATGTGCCTGAGTTTCGGGCGAACATGGGACTGCTGACTGCATTAACTGAGAGATGGCACTCTGAGACGTGCACGTTTCATCTGCCGATGGGTGAGATGACAATCACCCTGGAGGATGTGTACAGGATTATGAGGATACCGATCGATGGGGAGCTGATCCCATACGATCGAGATGGTGACAGAGAGGCCCTGAGACGAGTATTCCAGGACCCTGGACTGGAGATGAGGGCAGGACACGTGGCATGGGACACCATGACAGCCACCGGGTTAGCATTGTCGGCAGTGATCGGAGGAGCTATCAGTGGTTTCACGTGTCCGGACAGGGCGACATGGGGTTTGGCTGTGGGCTGGGGAGGAGCACTGGAGACGCTGGTGACACAGCATACCAGATATGCCTAGGGACCATGTGTGTTGGCCCACCTGTATTATGAGCTTCATCAGTTTGTTTATCATGGGTCAGTGGGATTGGGTTGCGGAGTTACCTTGCTGCAGGTATGGGCTTACGAGCATCTGCTGGTTACCCGACCGATACACTTCAAGGGCAGAGGTTATGGACGCAGCTTTGTGCATTTATATGATATGATCACATCGCAACCACGGATTGGCAGGCTAGAGCATTGGCGGCGGGTGATTGATGACATTGATAAGGTCATATGGCGACCATATCTGGGTTGCGAGCAGTGGGAGGATGACGCAGTTGAGCTTCCCTACACCTTCCAAAGTAGGTATTTGATTGGGCGGACACCCTATGTGCTGGAGAGGCAGCTGGTAGACAGGATTGCCTGACAGTTTGGCCGGATTCAGAGGATGCCCTGGGGCTCAAGCATGTATGCCCGCACAGTTAGAAATCAGGCACAGTTTGGGTCGTTGCTGTCGTATGATCAGGCAGTGACACAGCTGGTGGAGATGATACCTCTACCCTGGGACATGTGGCCAGAGATCGAGGACGCCGACATGGATGCCGAGTATACAGCTTATTGGGCAGAGCATCCGTTCCCACGGTTGATAGATCCAGGAGAGGCACTGGAGGGAGATGGTGGGGGAGATGATGATGATGGTGGAGGTGATGGGGGCCGAGGCCGACGGAGGAGGAGGGGAGTAGTTGGAGAGAGGAGGGTTGCACCTCGGAGGGAGGGTGGTGAGGAGAGGCAGGCTCGGGTGGTGAGGGGTCGCGGTGGATTGCCGCTACAGGTATCAGCAACGTAGGGTCCTGGACAGGTACAGGCACAACGACAGGGATAGAGACAGGTACCAGTACAGATACAGGTACAGGCACAGGGGCAGGCACCCGTACAGGGGGAGCCACAGGCAGAGGCAGAGGGGGTTGACCTAGTGGAGGCCGAGCTGCTAGATCTGAGGGAGATCTGTCAGGGCCAAGCAGATGAGATCCAGGAGCTGGAGAGAGAGAGGGATCGGCTCAGGACGAGGCTCAGGGATACTGAGCGAGAGCGGGATCAGGCTATCCAGCGCTACACAGAGGCTGAGACAACACTGAGGGCAGGGAGACAAGTAGCTGAGGATACAGGGGTAGGATATGCTTATGTCCTGCGGGTAGGAGAGGAGATAGCCTACTAGAGAGACCTCTACTACGGTGTAGTGCCAGCAGATCAATGGGCGAGGAGCTTCCATAGACCGTCGTGTACAGCGACAGCTACGGGAGGGAGCCGGAGGAGACAGGCATCGAGTGGTGGGGTTATGGGTCCTCCACCACCACCAGATAGAGGAGACAGGAGGGATGATCCTGGGGCGGGTCCTTCAGGGGCTCAGATTCCACCAAGGCTAGGCGGCTTCGAGGGAGGGAGTTCATCATAGCCTTAGAGGGCTCCCTATGTATCAGTTTTGTACCATTTTTGTATTGTAGACACCTGCGGGTGCTTTTGTACCCATATGATTTTGACATCATTGTATCATGACACTTTTGATTATATATATGAGATGATTCATCTTTGCAACAACTATATGCATGTGTACCTATGTGATGAGATGTTCTTATGATGTATATTTTATGCTATGGATGCAAATATGTATGTAATGCAATATTTTTGTTCTTTTATGTTTTAAAATGTTATGCCAATGCAAATGTAAATGTATGAAGTGCAGATGAATATGATAATGCAAATGATTATTGTGCTAACAGGTGTTGTGTGCAGGATGTGATGCAGTTGTGATATCGATATGTATATATGAAATGCTTATATGTGGTAATGTAGGTGCAACTTCATGAAATGCAAATGTTTTTGGTGTGTCATTATACTCAGTCATGTGATAGTAGGCTACGCAGACTCAAGAAGGACTATGGAGGTCAATCAAGAAAGGGGGGATGAAAGACAAAAGATATGAAAGTGAAAGAGCTTCTTATGCATTATCATCATTGAGCTTTATTATGGCAAAATAGGTTATGACAATCGAGGCATATGTTCGACCCAGAAAGTCATTGTACCTGTTTGCATGGAGATAAGACAGTCACAAACAAGGAATGCCCCAGTTCACACTAGACTCACAGTGTCCTCATATCCTTGGACAAGTCATAGCATTACTAAGAGACAATCCACAGACAGCAAATACAAATAGGTGACGATACCCCATCCTTGCCTTTCTAGTCAAAGACATCCTGGAGATAGAATCTCTAGTCAAAGACATCCTGGAAAAGCTAAAAGACATGTCACCACAAAAAAGATGAAATCAAAAGAAAACCAAGACTCAACACCAACATCCACTATAGTCCTCAAGTTTAGTGTCTCTTGTCACTTGTATAAGTCTTATTTGATTGTGGTCACAATGTTTACTTTCACAGAAAGGATAGATAGCACTGAACCATAATGTTGTCTGAGTCTGTTGAAAGATTTGATTTGTTGAAGCCCATTGTTGCTGCTGTGTCTCATCTGAAACTGACTGAATCCATGAAACTGATACTTTATTATGGAGAAGATGAAACTTTATTGTGGATCTATGATGCAAATGTTGCTTTATTGCGGATTGTGCACAGATAGATTGAAGGAAGCTGGAAGAAACTCTACTCCTCGAAACATGTGATGTTCTCAATTCCACACCCATCACTAGACGTAGGATTTGCCTTAGCCACAGATAGGATCTGATTTATTATGGATGGAAAGGGAGGTGAAAAGGGAGGTTTATTATGAATGGCTAACCAATCTTGGGTAGATCAATAACAAGCCATGATGGGAATGGGTAAGTTTATTATGGATGAATTGGTTGTGAGTGTGTGCAAAGTGAAGGGATGAAAGTGAATCCTGAAGGAGGGAGGAGCAATGTCTCTACGCATGGCGCTGGTGACCCAGTTTTCACCATGGTACTTGCCCAGGGCGCCACCGAAGTGGTTTTCACCGTTGGACAAAATTATTTCTCTTTACTTTTTTCAATTTTTCAATGTTTTTTGTGTCACAAGGCACCTGTTTGCCAGGTTTTCACCAAGTAACGATTTTTTTTGTTTTATAATTTTTTTTGTATTTTTGAAATTTTTGATTTTTTTTTTGCATTTTTGAAATTAGGATATTCCGAAGAGCTATGTGTAAAACCTGTGAAGGTGCATGTTGTTGATAGGATCCTCCAAAGGTTCACCTTCTGTAGTTGAGAGCTGATATGCCCCAGATCCATATGCTGCTGTAATGATGTAAGGACCAAGCCAGTTTGGTTTGAACTTGCCCTTCTTCTCTCTATCTTGTTGATTTTTAGGATTTTCTCTGAGAACTAAGTCACCTACCTCAAATGTGTGAGGCTTGACCTTGTGATTGTAGCTGCATTGTTCCTTGACTGAATGATATGTAGCTCGAGTGACTATCTTCCTTGATGAAGGAACTGAGATAGAATTACTAGCGTGTGGACTACACAGGCCTGTATGCGTGTCACCTGAAGAAGTTTGGGCATCCCTGATAACAAAGTCCTTCGAGGAAGCTCCATTAAAGGTCCCTGATGTATCGCCAAAAGGGAAAGGATGTGTGGAACAAGTGGATGAGTTATGAAGGTTTATGATTACGAAAAGAAGTGAAAGTAGGATAGCATGATGGAGACTTAGGATCAACAAGTATGCTTTTTGACTTAAAATTTTAGAACTTTTGCCCCCATTTATTTTGATATTAGGGGAGATCAACTCTTGTTCTTTTTGCTTCATAGGATTTTTATCCTTGACTTTGATTTTTGCAGAGTCCAATAGCTTTTGATTTTGATTTGGACTAGAGGACTTTTCTTTATTTTTGACTTTTAGATTTTTCTTTTCAAAGCTTGATTTTTGATCCCCAATGAGTAAGGGCTTTTGTAATTCTTGTTGATCCAAGTCTGGAAGTGGAGTGGAAATGGAATGAGTGGATGATATGGTAAGGCTATGTGAGTTATCAAGAGGGCTGGTAATACGCTCAATAGATTCTTCACTGGAACCACTCTTAGGACTATTGATATCAAGAGATGCTTGCACCACTAGAGGAGATTTGCATTCAGACTTAGTAGCCACAACACTAGGTGGTTCACACCCAATTCCTTGGCATTGCAAATTGCTTGTAGATTGTTCCTGTCGACAAAATACCTTAGGAGATAGTGGGAGTTGGTCAACATGAAATATATACTCACCACATCCTAGGTCTTTAACCTTGAATTTTTCTTTGAGCTCTATTTGTTTTGACGTAAAAGCTTTCAAGGATTCTGGATCCACATATGCTGAAGAAGGAATAGCTTGTCGATTGACTAGTATTGTTATTTCTGATCGAGGTTGCAGATTGTTGCAATATATGAATGGATTTGGATCCGCTTTGACGGTCACTTCAACTCCATTGTGTGGAAACTTGATGCATCGATGATATGTTGATGGTACTACGCTCATCTCATGAATCCATGGGCGTCCTAGCAATATATTGTATGTGAGATCTAGGTCTAGGACTTGACAAACCACATCCTTTGTAACTGGCCCAACTCTGAGAGGTAAGGTGACTGTGCCTTTGGATGAACGTTCTTCATCATCATATGCTTTGATAGTAATTTTGTTTGTAGAATTCACAGCTTTGTCGGAATATCCCAATTGTGTGATAGTGCTTAATGTGCAAATGTTTAGACCTGCTCCTCCATCTATCAGGACTCGTTTTATTCGATGTTTATGTATGAAGGCTTCAATGTGTAATGGCACATTATGCGGCTGACTTACAAAGGTGTCATCAGCTTCCGTGAAAGTAAGTGAATGTGGAATGGAAAGGTATCCCACCATGGCTTGAAACTGGTCCACGTTTAGATCAGTAGGAACAACAGTATCTCTCAAGATTTTGTCAAGAATGGCTTTATGTGTGGGAGATATGCGTAATAGTTCAAGGATTGAAATGAGCGCGGGTGTCTTCCCTAACTGTTCTACAAGGTCATACTCAGGTTTGGTTGATGAAGAAGCTGTGTTTTTAGTTGGAGCACTTTGCAAAGTGATTTTGCCTCGACGGGTCATAACATGACATTCAGAGGTAGGTTCGAAAGAAGATCCAACACCTTTTAGGACAATCCTGGGTCGCTGAGTAGAATTCTCGGACGCTTTGTCCTTGATGATAATGGTAGAGACATAATTGTCCATTGAAATGTGATTAATGGTTGAATCATAATTGTAAGATTCTCTGGTATAGTTGGTTTGATCCTCTGTGACTTTAGCTTTTCCCTTGTCATGTTTTGGGAATGGTTCCTCAAACATCTCATGTTCTTGATTGGATGAATGTCCCTCAATCTCAATATCACCTCTATCAATGAGATCTTGTATGATGTTCTTCAGTCGATGACAATTTCCTATCTTATGACCCTTGCTCTTATGAAATTCACAATACTCATCATCATTCCACCAATTTGGTTTGACCTTTGGTTCATATGGTGGGAAATCTGGAATTGTGATCACCTTGTTTGCCACTAACTTCTTGAAAACTGACTCAAGTGGTTCTCCCAATGGGGTATACTTCCTTCGTGATCTAGAAGTTGTTTGAGTATTCACTTGATTGTTTGTAGAACTTGATCTAGAAAAAATGAATTTGGGTCGCACTGTGTTGGCATCAACAACACCATCATTGACTGTGTTCTTGTTTTTATTCCAAAATCTTGGCTTGTCTTTTCCTTTAAAGTCATCTTTGTTTTCCTTGAATATTTTAATGACTCCTTGTTCAATTAGGACCTTTTCTATCGCTAAGCCTTTTTCAATGACATCCTTGAAGGTGGACAAACAAGCTTTCCTTAAGTCATAACCAATCTCTTTATTAACATTTTGGGTGAACATTTCTACCATTTGTTTTTGTGGAATTTCACAAGAGCATCTGCTGGCTAGATTTCTCCATCTTTGTAAAAATGATGCAAAAGATTCTCCCTCTTTTTGCTTGGTGTTGCACAAAGTAGTGACTAATATATCTGTCTCTATATTGTAGGAAGAATGTTGAATAAATGCCTCTGCTAAGTCACCCATGACTTAATTCCAGGTGGAAGTTGGGAGAACCATTCCATAGCCTGATCACCTAGACATTGTGGGAATAATCTCATCAAATATGTCTCTTCTCCTGCTACCTCAATGCAAGCTGTGAAAAACTGTCTTATGTGCGCCTTAGGATCCCCTTTTCCTCTATACTTATCAAATTTAGGCGTCACAAAGTGTGTAGGAAAAGGATGCATTGGAATGCTCTTGTCAAATGGATAAAGACATATGTCTCTCATTGTGTATGTTGGCTTCGGTGTATTTATGTCCTCCATTTTCTTTTGTAAGTCCCTGATTTGTTGTTCCAAACTGCTCTTAGGTGGAGATCGACTTCTTGGACCATATCCCATGTTTGAGGTACCCATTGGAGGAGGAGCATGTTGCATATATGGATGATATTGATCATACACATGTTCATATGGAGGAGGTATGTAATGATGCTGTGTATATGGACCACTTGGTATAGATTCATGTTGAGGAACACCATATCTATTTTGTGCATGTATACCATACTCTACAAGCATGTCATGTTCTATTGTATTGCCCCCAAATTTGACGCGGGGTTTCCTTGTGTCCAAATTTTGAGCATGCCTTGGAATATCCCATTGCTTTGGTGGTTGATCTTTAGCATTGATATGTGATTGAGCATATTTTTCTCCATAAGATTTCCATAATGGTCTGCGAAGGTGAGTATCATATGTTTGACTATGTGTATGTGGGACCTCTAGTTTTTGAAGCAAAGTTGATGGTGATTCAGGTACCATGTATGGTCCTCTATTTCCTCCACTATTAGGTCTCCTTTGATCCATGTTGGAGTGAGGTTGTTGCAAAGGTTGATGTTCCATTATTTGAGACATGTCAAAATCATGAGGTATCTTGGCTCCACTTTGTGCCATCATTTGTAAGAAGTATTGTCTATCCCTCCTCATTATTTCCTCAACCAATCGATTGAAATGGGGATTCATAATGGATTCTTCCACATCTGCTGAATGTACTAAAAAGTTGTCCACATTGTCATTTTGTGTAGCATTGTTGTTTATAGTGTCCATGTTCTCCACATTTGGAATGTTTCTATAGACATCCATGTCAGGTAATGTAGTATGATCAGAATTGAAAAAGATCTCATTGTCATACTCATAAGAACTCATGTTTGCGGACTCTTGAGCCTCTTTAGTTTCTCTCCTAGATTTTTGAAGACGGGTTTCAACCATGAACTAGGTATAGACCAAGATGTGAGAAACTAGATGAAAAATGGAAAGAGTATGGAAGACCAAGAGTTGAATGGAATGTAAATGAGTCTGAAGTGTACTTGCAATGCCCAAAGTGTAAGACCAAGTATGTATGTAGTAGAGTAGGTGTGACTTCCAAAGAGAGGATAGTTTCTCTTGATGAGGTAAGTTGACCTTGACTCTAAGTAAAACCAAATGAGACCCAAAGGTAAGAAACCTTGATGAGGGACCACTTAGCAAAGTGTTGTTGTATGTAGTGTTTTGACAAAGTATGATGAGGACAAGCAAGTGACCTTTTGACTCAAGTTTAGACAATTGTGAATGTAATGAGATGTAAAGCAATGATGGACTTTGTGAGACCCAAGGACAGGTTGAATGCTAACTGAAACCCTGGAGAAATGACCTAGGAAGCTCAAGAATTCTGAAACTGACTGTGTTTGTTTGCTGGACTGTAACAGTTTTTCAATTCTGGACACAGACGCGCCTGTATACTCCACAGACGCGGTTTCCCGACATAGACGCTGCTCTGTTTAACACAGACGCGCTTCTGAGATTTTTTGTTTGCCAAATGCAATGTTGACTGTTGGAACACAGACGCGATTCTGTCCTTCACAGACGCGGCTAGACAACACAGACGCTATTATGCCCGACACAGACGCGTTTCTGCAAATTTTGTGCAATTTTTCCAATCTGTGAAGTTGTTTTGTTGTGACCCAATCTGACTGTTTGACTGTTTTTCGTGACAAGAGGACATAGTGTTGATGAAGACCCAATGTTTGCAAGTGTTTAGACTCAAAATGACTCCAAGAAAAGTGTGTTGTTTGATGTAAAAATGTTTTGCATACACTTGAAGACACAAAAGACACAATGTTTTGTTCTTTGGTCTTGAATGTTTTGAATGTTTAACATAAGTCAAGCACAATTCTTATGGTTGGCCAAGACAATAGTTGTTGATCCCACATGGGGTTTTACCCCCGAGGCTACGCTATTCAGAGCGGATACTTAGATGCTTGACCTCACTGGCTCCACCCTCGGCACTCACTTCTCGGGTCAGCCAAGCATCAGTCCCCATGGTGAACTTTGTATCTCTACTAAGAACCGTATGTGTGTGGGCCGCTACCAGAGGTCCGACCTCCTGCCCCAACAACTAGAAGGATTTGGGCTTCTAAAACAAAAAGGTGCTAGTAAGGGCATCCGCTCGTGTGGCCATACATGCGGCACTTTCAGCTCTGTAAATACAGAAGGCTCCCAGCCGGTAGGGGTTACGCCCTACAAATGATCAAATAAATTTGATCAAACGAGTTTATGGGGAGACGTAGTGTCGGTATGAACTAATCAGCACACGTTATTCATAGTTTTCACCATGAATACATTTATTTATAGTGGTTCGGAAGAATATGGTTTTTCTTTTGCTACCACTTGGGTCATTCTCTTCTCACTAGTAGTCCTAATGACCACACGGGAAGACAGACCCTCTAAAGATTAAAGAAAAAGAGCCTATTGCTCAAGACACAAAAGACAATGATTCAATTTTAGTGCACCAATGGAAGTGTTTGCTAGTCTATGAAAACAAGGCACACAATAAAAATCCAAAAACCCTTGCCAAGGACCTGCACCAAAGATTTGTTAGTAGTTTGGGTTGTTTCAAATGATCACCCCTTCCTGCAAGCACACAAGTTAGGTAAATTTTAAAACCCAAAAGACTTTGTAAAAATAGGGGCCTTCAACCAAACGATTTTTCTTCCAAGACAAGTTGCACCAATTTTGTTAGCTAGATCTGAAAATGTTAGTCCAAAAATAAACCAGATCTGAAAACCCTAAATGCAAAATCCGAAAACTGAATCAATAAAACTTCAAAATTTTGAAACAGGTGATACACAGACGCGATTACCCTTGACACAGACGCGACTCTGCGACACAAACGCGGTTCTGTGAGACACAGATGCGGATAAAAACCACAGATGCTCTTCCCAGACACAGACGCAGATAAAAATGATACAGACGCATTTCTGTAACACAGACGCGCCTTTCGGAAACCTGCAAAATAAAATTTTGTTGTAAACACAGACGCGATTCCAGATGTCGCAGACGCACCAGAAAATCAAAAACGTGATCTGAAAGTATGCAGACGCGAAAATGTCGAAAATGTTGTCAGAAATGCCAGATCTGCAACTTCAAACACAAAATCTACAACAAAAGGTTAAATGCAAAAGGGACAAGAGTCCCACTGGGCGTGCCAAAATGTATATGGTGAAAATGGATAACAATAATAACAATATTGAAAGGCTAAATGAATTCAACCACAAAACCCTAGCCTAACAATCAACAAAGATCCACCATAACATATGAAGATTACCTAAGACAATGCAAATCACATGAAATCACAAAGATTATACCATCACATGTCCAATAGGGTTTTGATCTCCATTCTTCCTATCTCCATTGATTTTGCTTGATATATTTGCTCTCAGATTTTATGTGCACAAGAGCTCAACAAAGAACGGAATGTGGTTGCAAGTAGGATCGTAGTGTAGTCAATTGATCAAGTAGTTAGCTCATTAGGGTTTGATAATGAGGGAAGCATCTCCTTATATAGAAGACACCATATGAAATGGAGGGATAAGATTGAGAGGTGTAAAAGGAGGTCGGCTATGATTAGAGGGTAGGTAAAAGAAATAATAAAATAATGAAAGGGGTAGGTAGTGTATGAATTAAGAGATGAATGACATGTGTCATAGGTAGAAAAGGCCAATGAATTAATTAAATAAATAAAGATTTATATAATTAATAAAAGAAGTGGGATAATTAAATAAATAAGATATTTATTTAATTTAGGAAAATGATAATTTAAATAAATAAATGTATTTATTTAAATGAGAAATAAGGCTAGAAGAGGATAAATGAATTAATTAAATAAATAAATATTTATTTAATTAATAGAAGAATTAAGCTTAGATAATTAAATAAATATTTATTTAATTAGACTGGACAATTTTAGGTGTCTACAACCACCATTATCAGTCCTCAAACATTTAATTTTCTTTCCAGTCTGCAAATCAACCATTGCTTTAAATTCTTTAAATCGACTGAAAACTTCAGAGTTACTCTTTAGAAAATATAGCAATGTCCTACTAAAATCATCAATAAATGAAACATAATATGTGAATTTTTCAATCGAATGACCATCTACAGGACCAAACACATTAGAATGAATAAGATCCAAAACACCACAAGTTTTATGAGAACTTGAGTAGAACTGAATGCGGTTTTGTTTTCCATAAATGCAATGCTCACAAAAATCAAATTCAAGATTACAATCATTCAAACCTTCAAAAAGGTTTTTATTTTCCAAGGTCCTCAGACCCTTTTCTCTAATGTGGCCAAGCCTCTAGTGCCAACTTTGTCCACTTTTCCTTTGGCACATGTGCATATGCCTCGCAACCAAAAACTCTAAGATGTCTCAATGAAGGCTTGTGACCCGACCATGCTTCCATAGGCTTTTTTATCAACAAGAGCTAATGTAGGAGACCTGTTAATGAGGTAGCAAGCAGTTGCAACAACTTCAACACAAAAGTTTTGTTCTAGACCAACACCACTAAGCATACTCCTAGCCTTCTCCATTAGTGTCTCGTTCATTCTTTCTGCAACTCTATTCTGTTGTGGATAATACAGAGTTTTCTTCTGTCTGTTAATGCTACAGTCTTTATAGAATCTATCAAAATCATTAGAGAAAAATTCATCACCATTATCCATCCTCAACAAGGTTTTTATTTTTCAAGTTCCTTAGACCCTTTTCTCTAATGTGGCCAAGCCTCTGGTGCCATAGCATATTCTTCTCTGTAGGTAACTTTTCTTCGGAAGAAAGAGCACCCTTAGGTATCAAAAATCCATTTCCATCTCTTGAAGGTGAAACTCTCAAATCTTCCACAGATTTACTTTTTACAAAAGTGCTATTACACTCAACAATGTACGCATCTAGCTTATACAAAGTATCGAACCTGGCACCTCTAGAAATTACCATAGCACCCTTAATCACCTTACATCCTGCTTCAGAAAAGACTACTTGCACACCCACATCTATTAGTTTTCTCACAGATAATAGATTTCATTTTAAACCAGGGATATGCAGCACACCATTAATCTTTTTTATTCTACAATCAAGAAAACCTAATTCTAACTTTACCTCGACCAATAATGTCTAAATGTGAATCATCACCCAAATACACCTTACCTCCATTAAATTCTTCATATTCAAAAAATCAATCTCTATTGGTAGTCATATGAAAAGATGCACCTGAGTCAATTAATCAGGCATCATTACCTGCATGAGTCACCAAAGCTGCAATAAATGCATCAACATCTTCCTTCTCGGACTCAGAATCAAAATCAATCTTCTTCTTTTTCTTCTTCTTTTCTTCTTTGTAGTCCTTATGGATGTGACTTGGTTTACCGCAATTCCAGCAAATGACTTTGGACTTTCCAGGAGATTTCTATCTCCCTCTTGATTTGGACTTATCACGCTTCTCATTCTTCTTACCTTTCTCCTTAGGTCTTCTATGAACAATTAGGGCTTCCTTCAAACTGTGGGATACCTTCCTTCACATCTCTTCACCAAGTAGGGTACCCACCACATCTTCAAACTTCAAAACAATAGAAGTACCACCGATATCCATAACAAGATAATCCCACGAATTAGGCAAAGAACAAAGCAAGATCTGAGATTTCTCCTCTTCATTCATCTTAACACCGACATATACTAATTGAGGCACCAACATATTGAATGCTTCTAGGTGGTCTACAATTTTTCCACCCTCTTCCATCTTCAAGGAATACAATTTCTTCCTCAAGAAAATATGATTTAATAAATGTTTCACTTGATATATTTCCCCAAGCTTAGTCCATAGCATCTTTGCGGTGTTTTCTTCATGGACATTGATTAGAACAAAGTTTGTCATGTACAATTTGATTAGACCCTTGTCTTTTCGATACATAACATCATACTGAGCTGCCACAGTAGGATCTGATGGCCTTTGGACATTCACATCAACAACATCCCATATGTCTTGATCTATTAGAAGATATTCCATCTTCAGCTTCCACATCTCAAAATTAGTTTCATTAAATTTCTCCACCTCTATTTTCCCTAACGAACTTGCCATCTAAAAATTCCTACATCAAGATCAAAAAATGTCTTCTGCACAAACTTCCACTCAAATCTAGATTAGTTTAAAAAACCCAACAACCCACAACTAAAACCAAAGGTGATCAAGCTCTGATACCACTTGTAAGGAAGTTAAGTAGTGGAACAACTTCCTACATTAACCTTGAGAGGAGGGTAATGCAAAAGCTTTTACAAATCATTACAACAGTTACAAAAAACATAAATAGATCTAATTACATTCAAACCATAACACGGTGATTTACGTGGGGAAAACCCTTTTGGGAGAAAAACCTCACACTCCAAAAGCCACCCAATATATTATTCTACAATCAAAATAGATTACAATATACTTGTAGAGCAAGCTCTTCGCAGGAGTACCACTAATCAGAGATTCAAAGGTAACTCAATAGCCAAAAGACTCTTACACACAAGCTCTATCTCACGCACCTCATATATAGGAGATACAATACAAGAAACCGTCAAATGGTATTACAAAACAATGGGCTAAAACCACCCAATAAGGTGTAGCTGACCTTATCTCCCTTCTAGATTCCCTATGACGTGTCCCTCCCTTTTTACAGCTCATTTATGTGTTCGATGTATTTTATATTTCCTATTTCGGGAGTACAAACGTCCAGGGGCCATAACTTGAGAACCATGTGTCCTATTGACAAACTGTTTGAAGCGCCAAAAAGCTCACAAAGTGCTCTATTGCCTCATAAATGGTATATCCATTTACACCCACTTTTTAGGGTGTTTTGGGGTCTCTAAAGTCCTCAAAATCAAATTTAAACCTTTCATTTCACACCTCCAAAACATAAAATTTAATATCTTGAAAACTAGTTGTGATCTTGCAATGCAACTTCACCAGAATGCTTATCTATCCAACTAGAAGCTTCTGAGATAATTTCACACCATTTTTGTGCTCAAATGAAAACTTACTATAAAGAGTAACCTCATGTAAATGCAAGGTTGAGACACCATTTTCCCAACACAAACATGTCAAAGTTGCTAAACTGTAGAGCTTGAAAGGAAAGTATGAGTTGTTGAGAATGGGAGAAGATGAGAATGTTTCATCCTTTATGTATAAAGTGAATGATCTTGTGCTAAACATTAGATGTGTTGATGCAATCATTGAAGAAGATGAGATTGTAGCTAAAGTTCTAAGATCATTGCCTCCTGCTTACAAACATAAATTTGCTGCTATTGATGAGATTTGGACTGTAACAACTATGACAAGAGACATGCTAATTGGTAATCTTGTTGCTTTTAAATGGAGCGAACTTGGAGAATCACATGGAAAAATTGAGATTGCCTTTAAAGCTACTATATCCGGGAAGTAGAAGTATGATCTGGGAGAGAGTTTAACTAGGGTTACCAAATATGAAAGGGAAATGAGAGAGATGGAAGAATAGGAAAGAGAATTGGAAGATCTCGAAGCACTTATTTCCAAAAGATTGCCTAAGGGAGCCGATAAGTATGAAGGGAAGTTACCTTTGAAATATGATTCATGCAATAAGATAGGACATTTTGCTTCTAGGTGTTCAGAAAGAGCTGAAAGAGTATCAAAGTATGGCTTTACAAGCCTAATCCTAAGTATAGATATCAGAAGAAGTGTTGTTATGTTGCTGATGAAGGTGTGATAGATGATGAGTCTGAGAAAGGGAATTCAAAAGATGAATTTGTATTCATTTCTATCAAGGAAGATGATCTGGTACCTGTTGATTCTACAACTTGCATTGTTGAAGAGAAATCCTTGGCGACTAAGATTGAAGAGATAGATGAATGGGTGATTGACAGTGGTTTTTCACATCATATGACAGGTGATAAATGTAAATTTGTGAATATGGAGAAGTGTGATGGTGGTGTAGTAATATTTGGAGACAACAAAGCTTGTGCAATCTGTGGTAGAGGTTCTATTTCTCTTGATGGTAAGCATAATACTGATGATGTTTAATATGTTGAAGGTTTGAAGCATAATATTTTGAGTGTTGGATAGATGGTTGATAAGGGATATGATTTACAATTCAAGACTGGGAAAGGCAAGATCTTGAATAGCTCCGATCTAGAAATTGCATCAAAAACTAAAACTAAAGGTAATATCTTTCATTTGAATGTTGCTGAGAAAATTTGTTTGATTGCTAAGATTGATGAAAGTTGGTTGTGGCATAGGAGGATGTGTCATGTTAATTTTCACTGCATGGTTAAGATAAGTTCTACTCAAGTTGTTAGAGATTTACCTAAGATAGTGAAACCTGCTAATCTGATGTGTAAAGAATGTCAATTGGGAAAGAAAACAAGAATTTCATTTCGGAGAAAATAGTATACATCTAATGGGATATTAGATCTTGTGCATACTGATTTATGTGGTCGTTCTAGGGTGAGAAACTTGCAGGGTGACATATACTTTATGTTGTTGATTGATGACTATTCTAGAATGATGTGGGTCACTTTTTTAAGGGAGAAATATGATGTACTGGAGAAATTCAAAATATTCAAAGCTAGAGTGGAGACAGAGATAGGATTGAAGATGAAGTGTCTAAGATCTGACAGAGGAGGAAAATTCACTTCCGGTGAGTTTAATTCTTTTTGTGAAGAGCATGGAATTAGGAGACAGTTATTAGCTCTATGAACCCCTCAGCAGGATGGAATTGTTGAAAGGAAGAATAAAATTATTTTGGATGCTACTAGACCCATGATGATTGAAGGAAATGTCCTGCATATCTATATTGGAGAAAAATTGTTAGCACTGTTGTTTACACATTTAACCAGGTGCATATAAAAGGTGATTTCGGTAAGACCCCTTATGAGTTATGGTTTGGTCATGTTCCTATAGTTAGATATTTCAGAATCTTTGGAAGTAGATGCTACATCAAAAGAGATGAGGATATAGGAAAATTTGATGCAAGATGTGATGAAGGAATCTTTTTGGGATATTCTACTAAGAGAAAGGCCTTTGGGATATTCTACTAAGAGAAAGGCCTACCGACGTTACAACAAAAGACTAAAAAAGATAGTTGAAAGTGCAAATGTGAAGGTTGATGAGAGTCATGGGAAGCAAATTAAAGCATGCATATATGAATTTGATGATCAAGATGTTAATAAAAAGTGAGTGCAAACTCCGCATATGAAACAGAGTGATTCGGAAGAGATACTAAATCCAGATGTTGTTGGCGGTGAAGAAGTTCAAGAGACTGAAAATCAGAACAATCAGAAGACCCCCACGTATGTAAGTTTAAATCATTCAGAGAATCAGATTATTGGTGATAAAAATAAAGGTGTGATGACTAGGAGAAGAATTGTTGCTAAAGAGACACGTTTGATTTCTAAGATTGAGCCTAAAGATGTTGTTGAAGCTTGTAAAGATGAAAATTGGATAAAATCTATGGAAGAAGAGTTAAATCAGATTGAGAAGAAAAATACATGGGAACTTATTCCGAGACCTAAGGACAAGAATGTGATTGGTACTAAATGGGTGTTCAAGAATAAACTGAATGAAGATGGAGAAGTTGTTAGAAACAATTGGAACCCTAAAATTTTCAAATTTTAGAGTTCCAGATTCATGCCAAAACACATATTTCTATGTTCAATCATGTGTAACATCTATAATCAAGCAAGTTCTTCCATTTCCAACTCTAAGAAACCAGGTTTGGTGCATAAACAAGGTGGTCGATTTCTAGGTATGTATGTGGTTGCAAAGGCAAAATCATTCTAGGTACGCCTTTTTGAACCATAATTTCTTCTCACCTAAGCACTATTATGTCAATTTAATTGTTCATATGCATTTTGTATATCATAAATATGTTCTATGCCAAATTGTATATCCTCTTGATAACAATTCTTGTTTCCCTTGAGGCTAATCTATGTGCATTTTCTTAGAATGTATAAATCACGAATTGAAAGGTCATATTCAAGCATTGATAGCTCTTTCCCATTAAACCCTTATGTCAAACTAATTATTTGTGCATATTATCTTCATCTTAATGAATCCCGATGTTGAATCTCAAAGTGTTGTGAATCTATTTGCTATTTTTCATTGGCTAAAACCAAATGGAGTTTTTTTCAGAATTGTTGTTTGTAGGATTACAATGTTGACCAAGTGCTCTCTTTGGATTTTAACATCTATTGGCCAGATAGATATCTTATCTGATGAAATGGTCCACATGATTCCCTGTATGGAAATAAAACTATTTTCTAGGTTTCAGATCTTCGTTAGCCCGTTTCTCATATTTTTGAAGGCAGAAGTAAAGACAGTTTTTCAGATGTTTGTAAGTGAAATTTTTAGGATTAAAAAGTTGTCAACTTTGGTGATTAAAATATCTGTGCTCAGAAAATATCTTGGAAAACCGTTTGGTGAAAGTTTCTTTGGTATATGGGACTATGTGCTCGTAAGATTTCATGAGAATCAGAGAAGTTCTAACCTGCCTTTTAATTGTTTTCTGACCGATCCCGACATAAAAATGCGTCAGAATTTTTTTTTTGAATTTGAACAATCAAAGGACAACCCACTTAATATTTTGATGTCAAATGCTTCTATTTTAACTTTCATAGAGATCGAAGCTCGTTTGATGTGTTATTTTAATATTTATATTGCCTATGACTAGCTCTAACAGGCCAGTTTACAAAGCAAGTATCAAAATTTGGCGAGCTACTTGAAATTTGAAATAAAACCCATGTTTTATTTCAATTATCATAATGGCAATGAAATTACTCCAAAATAGGTCACAGGAGAAATTAAATTTTTTATTTTTTTGCATAGTTTGAAGTAGTTTTAAAAGGAGAAGTTTGCATTGCCATCGGGTATCAATGTAGGATATAATGTGCTAATCCCGAGAAGGTATGCTACCCCGATGAGGTTACAAAGGTAATATTGTTTTAATTTTTGACAAGGGTAAGTATATTAGTTTAATAGTTTACTTTTGTTTTAAATTAGAGGTAGAATAATTATCAAATATCATTTTTACTTTTTAATCTTAAAAGTAATTATTTCTCAAATGTTTTTTATTAAATATATTTACATTTTGAGAATTTATTTTAAGTGATTTTATTTCTTAGTTCATTTCTAAGAAAAATCACTTAATGATTTGGGAAATTACACTATAATCTTTTGCCCTAAAATTATGAACAAAAAGATAAATATATCTCTATTAGGGCAAAATTATTTAATATAATTTTTTCATCAGTAAATTGATTATGTCATTTTGTTTGCAGAAAGATTATACTTATTTCCAACAAGGCAGTAAGTATTTCTCAATTGAGGTTTATTGTAATGATTTTCTATTTTTTAATATTTTAAATCATTATCTTGAAATGACATTATTACATTTAATCTTTCAATGTAAATAATATTCCAATATTAATTTTTTTTGTTATCCTTTGAAAATTGAAGAGGAAATATTTTGCTAATAGGATGAAAGATATTTATTTCGAAAATGCTTTAAGAAAAATCATGGATAACATTGGATTTTAGTATTATAATTTTTCTTTTATCCTCTTATAAATATTTTTACCTTTAATCAATAAATTTAATATTTTAGGGTAAATTATATTTATTGAAATGAATAAATATCTAATTATGTTTTTAATTGTGCGGAAAGTTTTCATTATTTCTTCCATGGGATAGGAAGTATTCCTTACCCTAAGAACTTCATATAATCAATATCATATAGAGAGGCATAATGATTTTTATTTTTTATAGCACTTTGATAAGGATTAAAATATTGTTTTATTTATTGCCTTTGAAAAGTTATAATTGTAATATTTTTATCAAAAGGGAAAAGTGTATGTGGTATATGATGACCTAAATAGGTTTTGATATATTATTATGTCATCTTATATTCCCTTAATGTTCTTTTCACCCTAGATAAATAAATTGAACATATTCATTAGGGTAAATTATTTATATCATATGAAATGTTTGATTGATTTTTGCAAAGTATTTATCCTATATGACAAAATATTCCCAAGAAAAATGAAGTTGCCCTAAAAGGATGAAAAGGTATTGCAAAGTTGGAATATTTATCCATGGATATCATTTTCCAAGGGAAGTATTATTATTTAGTATAAAGTATTTTACCTTTTGTTATTATTTGGAAACATATACTAGGGTAAATATTTTGTTTTATTATATGAATTAATGTTTTTAAAGTCCCAAGTATAAATATCACTTTGCAAAATATCCTCTTGATAATATACTTTGATTAAGGAGGATTAATCTTGCATTAGGGAAAGGGATTATTAATCTTTCATAAGCAAAACCTAATCGAGAGTAATTAATTTTTTAAATCAATGAATTTGATTGGTTTAGTTTGTGTGTAGGATATTTTATCAAAGTTTGGTGACGAGGAATATCAAGGAGTTCAAAAGTGGAAGTGGAATTTTATCAAAGTGAAATATTAGAAAGAACATTACTAAGAATTATTTAGTATGTATTTTAGGGTTTCATTTGCAACTGTTTATTAAACCAGAGGGTGTGTCCTTTGGAATGCAATTGTCTATAACTCCCTTCTGTGTATGAAAGGGTGTGTCCTTTCATATATGTCTTTTGATTCACATACTTATA
Organism: Cryptomeria japonica; assembly: GCF_030272615.1. Classification (NCBI taxonomy): domain Eukaryota; kingdom Viridiplantae; phylum Streptophyta; class Pinopsida; order Cupressales; family Cupressaceae; genus Cryptomeria; species Cryptomeria japonica. The sequence continues at coordinate 413,038,326 of NC_081414.1, read as the reverse complement.
GGGAGTCATTTTTGTATGTAATAAGGGGGGGAAATACTGCTGGAAAGGACTGCAAGTTATATGTATTAGGGAAGTCTATAGGAAGAAGAAGTATCTTTTTGTGAAAACAGACTGTAATGGAGTATCTTCAAGTGCAGCTTATGTACATGCAATCATTTCCTAAATATTAATATACAAGGTTCGTTGTTTCTTTTCTAAATGTTGTGCATACTTTTATGTTGATGAGTTATCTTTGTCCTCTTGATAAATATGTCATTTGATTTGCTATGATGTGCCATCACATGCTGTTACATTAAATGTGAGATTGGGTTTTCATTGTTTGTGTAACACATACTGAAACCTTCATAGTTGATGATTAATATTGTCTCTTGAGTTGATAAGATCTCTTGTCCACAAAGTGTCATAAATATCCCTGGATAGAGGCACTAGTCTGTTATTTATCTTTTAAGGTCTTGGTTTGTTATGCATTTAAGGTCCTTGATAGAGAAACATTCTTCCCAAACCCTATATGAACTGATCTTTGCATATTTCTTTTAAGTCCCAAAAGAACTCTTATTCTTAATATACAATCAAAATCATTTTTCATTTTCTTTTAAAGAGCATTCACTTAAAGCACATAATAAAGCATAATTGCAGAACAATCATTTGCCAGTTTTGCATTTGCTAACCATAAAGCTTAAATCCACTTTAAATAATTCTTTTTGTGCTTGAGAGGGAGATGTATACCCACCTAGGTTTAGTGGAGCCTTAAGTGCAGAGGGATTTGGTCTTTGACCATCCCTGTTCATTGGCCAAGGCTAGTTGGATCAATTAAGGGCTTGGCAAATCCTTAAGTTTTCCAATCTGTGATTTTGGGAACCAACGGAAACAAAGAAAGACTGGTATATAAGGGATATTCACAAGTGGAAGGTATTGATTTTGAGGAGACTTTTGCTCCGATATATAGAATTGAAGTTGTTAGACTATTTCTTGCATATGTTGCTTATAAGAATTTCAAGGTATATCAGATGGATGTGAAGTTAGCCTTTTTGAATGGCGAGTTAGAAGAAGAAGTCTACATTGAACAACTAGATGGATATTCATTGACAAATGAAGGAGACATGGTATGCAAATTTAAGAAAGCACTGTATGGACTTAAACAAGACCCTAGAGCTTGGTATGCCAGATTGGACATGTATTTGATGAAGTTGAGATTCTATAAAGGTACTTTTGATAGTAATTTATACTTCAAGATTGATAATGATAACATTTTGATTGTTGAAGTTTTTGTTGATGATATTATTTTTGGAGGAGATGATGATTTGAGTAATCTAAGTTTGTTGATGATATGCAAAAAGAGTTTGAGATGTCTATGATAGGTGAGATGGAATTCTTTTTGGGATTCCAAATTACATAGACTGATAAAGGCAATTTTATATCTCAATCAAAGTATGTGAAGGAATTGCTGAAGAAGTTTGGGTTAGATGATTCTAAACCTATTGGAACTCCTATGGTAACTGGTTGCAAGATGACAAAAGATGATGAATCTTTGAAGGTTAATCAAACTTTGTATAGATCTATGATTGGACTACTATATTTGACTTAGTCTAGACCAGACATTATGAATGCTTTATGTCTTCTTGCAAGATTCTAGGTTGATCCTAAGGAAAGTCATGTTACTACTTTGAAAAGGATATTTAGATATTTGAAGGGAACAGTTGATTATGGTTTGTGGTATCCGAAGAATGATGATTTCATTTTAAGTGCTTATACAACTATTGATTGGGTAGGTGATGTTGATGACTGGAAGAACACTATAGGTGGTGCATTATTTTTGGGGAAGAAGTTGATTTGTTGGACAAGTAAGAAGCAAGATGTTATTTTTCTATCTACTGCAAAAGCTGAATACATTAATGCTTCTAGCAACTATACTCAGGTAATTTGGATGAAGTAGATGTTGAAGGATACTAGAGTTGTTTACAATGAGCCTACTATTATATATTGTGACAATTCAAGTGCTATCAATATTTCTAAGAATCTAGTGTTGCATTCTAAGACAAAACATATATCAATCAAGTTTCATTTCTTGAGAGAGAAGGTGAATGAGAAAGAAGTCAGAATGGAGTATGTATCTACAAAGGAATATATTATAGATATTTTCACTAAGCCTTTGCCTACAGATACATTTGTATATCTGAGAGAGAAGTTAGGGGTGATTTCCCCTCTCGATGAGAACTAGATACATTGAGATGCATCAATCCAGTGGAATTCATAATCTTATCCTGTTATTCAGATTAATGAGTGGGTGTTGCTACTCAGAGGGAGTAGTTAATGTGTCATTCAGTTGTTCAGAATTGTTAGTGTGTGTATAAGAGGGAGAGATTATCTAGTAAGAGTGAGAGAATAATATTTTTCTTATGCGACTTTTGCATTGATGTCAAAGGGGAAGAGAAGCGTGTGAAAATCTATCTTATCTGTCCAAGGTAGAGAGTTGTGTGTCCATAATCTTAGGGGGGGATTGCTGGATTTGATTTCTTTCATTACATTGATTGTTTTTCACATTCATATGTTGTCATCAATACCAAAGGGGGAGGTTGTTGGATATTAGAGTTGTTGGGATGTGTTGTTGTCATTGATGTCAAGATATTCATGTGTTCTTGTGCTTCGGTGTTGCAGAGAGTTGGTTTGGTTGATTTATTGTAGATATGCTGATGCGGATTTAATGATTCAGAGACTGGTATCTTCAGTTGATTCAACATGAGTTTCAGCATTCCAGAAGGTGATTTGATCAAGTTGTGTGATCCGATGTGGTGACTGGTTTTTCTGTTGGGTCTATATTACAGAGTTGTGATTTTTGGTTTTGCTCTGAAATTGATTCATTATGTTGTGCAGATTTTGGAGGGTGTTTGGGAAATTCATGTGTGTCCTCACTTTGAGTGGTTTATGATTTGAAACTTCACAAGCGTATCTTTCAGTTTGTCAGTTGGTGTTCTTGAGCTTTGGAAGGGAGATGATGATGATTCTTGTAATTTGAGTTGTTGCAGTAGTTGCAGATGAATTCACATTTCTTGTTGGTGATTCTAGATCGTGTTCTATGCGTGTTGTTGGTCCACATTGTCTGTTGTGTGCGTTATTGAATATTTTATTGGTCTAGTGGCATTCTTTGTGTTATACGACTTTATGGCCGACCCGATGGTTCTTGTGTGTTGCAGATGATCTTGACGTGATATTCAGTGGTGTTGCATGTTTGAGGATTTGATTTGGGTCCATGTTATGTCCTTGCCGACATTGTATAGGTCCACATATGGATTTATGTATCATGTGATGTAATTTTGTAATTAGGTCTTATGAGTTGAGCCGACCTTGAAATATAGGTTGATGAATTGTATAAATACATGTAATATTAATTTGAGAGATGCATCTGCATGTGTGAATATTGTTTTGATATTTTAGTAGCAGAGGAGAAAAGCGAAGAAGTGTGAAAGAGTGTGTAGAAGTGTGAAGAGTAGAGTATGAGTATATGTGCTTAACCGGAACTATAACCTGGCATTTGGAGATGCTATTCTTTCAGTTCATGTAATCCAGATTGGTGTTCAACCTTTGTAAGGCAATGAGCCTTCCCAGGGTTGTAGCCCTTTTGTTGTTTTTGAGCAGTGAACTCTAGGTAGTGTGCTTGAATGCATGTGCATTCCTCATTGTAATATTTACACATATTACTGTAGAGTATCATCATATTATGGGTAGGTTCCCACTGTGGTTTTTCCCTTAGCCGGGTTTTCCGCATCAAAAGTCTATGTGTTATGAGTGTTGTTGATGTGGTGTTCATCTTTGTTATTGTTTTTCTTGATCAAATATGAAGTTAAGGTTTAATTGTTTAAGTTTGGTGAAAACTGATTCACCCCCCCCCCCTCTCAATTTTTCTGCATTGTTGTTGCCAATAATTCTAATATCACCATTAGGTTTGGTTATAGGTATTAGGTTGAATATCCATTCAACATAGTCGATGGGCCTGATGAAACTAATGTCTAGGAGCTTCTTTAGTTTTGCTTGTACCAACAAGGTGATGTGTGGGTGCATTTTCTTGAGATTTTGCTTGAACAACTTAGCACCTGGTTATAGGGGTAGATGGTGAAGGACTAATTTAGGATCTAACCTTGAAATTTTTGCATATGAGCAAGCAAAACAATTTCCCTCGATATGAAAAACTCAATAAAGCCTAAACTATCTTCCTTTATCAGTGATGCGACAAAGTGGACTATCTTAATATCTTCAGGTGTCCCAGTATTTATTGCTCTTAATTTTTTTGCCAAAAATGAAGATCTTTCTTGACTAGTAGGGAGAATATACAACCTTCCATCTTCAAGCACCTCAGAGATATTTTCTTCCTTTGATTCGTTCTTTGCCTTTACTTTTTCATGGTCAAAAGACACCTTGCAATTTTCACCTAAAGACATCAATTTTTTATTTTTTATTTGTTTTCTTTTTTTACTAGAAGCCTAGACAATGTTTCCAAACTAGGTCATAGTGTCGATATCTATGGTGAAATTAGCCTTATGATCACTCAATGGTATACCTTCTCGAATTTCTAAGAACTCAATGATAGCTTCATCATTCTCAAAGAAATCTAAACTTGGTGGTCCTCATTGGTTATAATCAATAAGCTCACGGTAGGGTAAGGAAATGCTATCTTTGGTACTTGCAAATCTTATTGAAGAAACACTCAAGGTAAGGACAGAGGTATCATCAAGATCCTAAAAATTTTGGATCCATGCTTTTTCATTCATGAATTTATCTCCAAAAGTGGGCTCACTAGGTTCTCTAAAAGTTTCACCTAAGCCATAGTCGCTAGAGGATTTGTTTGAACCCCATTCCCATTCATTAGAGTTTGTTTCGTAATACTCATTAGATGTCTCAACATTGTTGACAATAACAACTTCTTTAGTCAAAGGCGATTCAATACTAGGAGTTCCCAATTTCAATGGTTTAAATCCAAGCCCTTTATCTTTTGGCAACTTTGGTGGCTTAATAGGTTCCCTGATCCCTTGTTTGTGGTCCCCTAGGTTGTTGTAGTCATCATATCTTTTCTTTTGCATCATAAAGAATCCTTTTCCATACTGCTCAACAGGTAGCTTGTTTGGCTTTAATTCTTCTTCCTCTTCTTTGTATAGCCAATTAGAGACACCTTCTTTTATGTTTTCCTTTTCGAGTTCACCCCATTTTGTAATTGTGGCTAGTGGTTGATATTAGATAATGACCTTCTTTTCCTTTTGAATGGGTTCTGGTTTACCATAGGATTTCAGTGGTCGATTTGGCTAATGATGAAGGGACCACCTATGAGGGGACAAATGAAGAGGTAGCTTGGTTAATGGAGACTTGATGTTTAGGTATTCCTCTTAGGTTATCGCAATATTGAAAGGGGCCAAGATCACCCACTATAGTGATATTGGTACCATCATAAAAGAATTTAATGCATTGGAGATAGGTCGATGGCATGGCTTGCATGGCATGAATCTATAGTCTACCAAGGAGAAGGTTAAATCCAAGGTCGAGATCTAAGACATGACATAAGGTGTCATGTAATGTAGGGTCAACTCTGATAGGGAGTGAGATGACTCCTTTGGATGGGAATTTTGCATCATCACAAGACTTGATTGCTATTCTTTTTGTAGCATCTATACACCCTTAAGAGAATCCCAACGTTTTGACCATACTCAATGTACAGATTTTGAGGCCTACTCCTCCATCTATCAAGACTCATTTAATCTGATGTTTATGCACAAACACCTCAAGGTAAAGGGGATCATTATGATGTGGTTTATGTAAAGGTATGTCTCACTCTGTAAATTTAACATGGTATTTGGTAGCAAGATGTCCTATCATAGACTAAAATTGATTTTTGTTTATATCTGAGTGGACGAAAGACACTTGAAGGGATTTATTTAGGATCACTTTGTGTTGAGGGGATATGCATAAGATCTTAAGAATGGACATCTAAGTGTGAGTTTTTCCTAGGTGTTCCAAAAGGTTGTATTGGGAAGATGGTTGTGATGTTGAAGTGTCCCTTGCAAGGTCACTTTGAAACGACGAGTTGTGACTACAACATCTGGGTTTTTGTTCTTTATGGTAGAGATATGGTTGTTAGAATGTCAGATGTGGTTTACCATGTACTTGTAGCCGACATTAGCATAATTGGCATTATTATCTGGTTTGTTATCTGATTTGGAGGCTTTACCCTTTTTTTATGGTTTTGCAAAGGATTTGTAAAAATTGTGTGATCCTTATTATAAGATCCTGACAGGGATTCAACTTTTATATCTCTTGAATTGATTGGATCTTGAATGATGTTCTTTAGCTTATAACAATTAGTTTTATGAACCTTAGTTTGATGGTATTCACAAAAATCATTATTGTTCCACCAGGTAGGTTTAAAGGGCCTAGGCTCATAATGCTTTATTTTGGGAAGCGTCATTGCATTAGATCGGATGAGTTTCTAAGTGTTGATTTGATAGGCTCCCCTAAGGGAGTGTACGTCTGTCTAAGATTTTTATAATTTTTGGAAGGTCCAAATTGCGACTTGGGGTGAGTAGCATTCATTGACTAATCATTGTGACTTGGTTGGTGTGTCGCTTGTGCACTTATTGGCCCCTTCAAAGAAATGAGGGGCTAATCTTTGATCGCTTGGGCATCTATGATGTTTGTTATGTGATAAAAACTTAGACTTATCATTCACCGAATTCAAGTAATTATTGGTGTTCTCTTTATAAATCTCTAGATCTCCCTTGGTGATGAGGGCCTTCTTACACTAAAGTCCATTCTCTATTACTTGATCAAATGCATATAAGCACAACATTTGTAATGCAAAAATCATCTCCCAATTCAAATTTTCAATAAACATTTGCACTTGCTCTTTCTTAGGTATATGTCATGGACTCTTACTCGCAATACTTCTCCATCATCTCAATAATGAAGCAAAAATTTCTCCATTATTTTTCTTGGTTGTGAAAAGATCCATTATTATCATTTGGTTCTCTATATTGTGTGAAAAGAGCATAATTAACTTTTCAACTAATTCACCCCATGATTGTATGTCATATGGAAAGTGAGAAAACCACTTCGTGGCCTGTCCTCCGAGACTTCTAAGTAAGAGATGTATAAGGTATGTATCATTGTATGCAACCTTAATATAGGTGAATATAAATTACTTAATATGATCTCGGGGATCTCCATTTCTCTTATATTTAGTGAATTTTGGCATTTCAAAGTTTGAGGAAAAAGGAGGCATATATAATGACTCGTAAAAGGGATAAGGACATAAGTCCTCCATCGTGTATGTTTTCTTTTGACCACCCACTTGGATGTTGGACATTTGTTGATATAATCTTTGTACTTGCTATGCTAAGACCTTTGTAGGCGTCAATGAAATATGAGTGTTTAGACTTTGATTCATGTTTGTGAAACGGTTCGTATTTTGGTAGATCAATGGCTGACTGGAGGTGTAGGCATGTTGGTTGGTATGTTGGAAGGTATGATTAATGTTGGATGCGAATGCAAAAGTGAGCAGAGGAGTGTATGTGAACTGGGCTTTTCTCAAGGCATTATGCAAGGTGAAATAGGTATGATATTGGCTTGAACCCGAGTTAGACAAGTTTTAGGACATTGTGCTCTGTTGCATCTGTTGAAGCAAGTTATACCAATTAAGGTTTTTGTTAGGAAACATGCTATGTAAAGGGATAGATTGACTGCTATTCAAAGTTCCTAGTGGAAACGAGGTATTGATTTTGGGACACAACTGCTATTACCATGGGTTGAAAGACATTGGTAGTGTTTACTTGCGACGTATGACATTGACTATTAGCTTACATACTCTAGGTTTCCAAAGCTTGGGTACTGCTTTTTTGAGTGACTTTGTTTGGTATAGGAACAATGTTATTAAAATTGAGAGGTTGCACATTAAAGAGTGGGTTTGTGTATTGTAAGCCATATGCAAGTGGTACAGATGTATTGACTTGGGTAACACCTTGAGATGTGTTAACTAGGAGCATGCTTGCAGGAAATTGTTGGGGCACTGGTTGCACGTGGATGGATCCTAGACTTTACATCGTGGGTTGAAATTGATGCTCTTTCACTAAGGAAACATCAAAGTCAATGGGAAGCTTAGCTCCATTTTGAGCAAGCAATAAGATATATTGATTAGGGTTTGTTGACATAAGTGAATTCATAACTACAATGACACGTGGATCCTAGCACATGTTATCAATTTCCTCTTGGGACACCATTGCCAAACCTTTCTGGACATTGTCCATAGTAAATTTTTCATCTAGATGTGGCAACAAGGCTCCACTATGAAGGGGTTGGGAAGAACTTGACGACGACCCAAGATTAATGTTCCAAGTAGGGTTATAACTAGGATCAAATGCTAGGTCCATTTCCTCTTGTTTTTCAACCATGTGTTAACTATTTTAGATTGAGGGAGTTGCACCTTTTTGGATCAAGATCGTGTATTAACCATATGAGACCTTAGAGGACATGACTAGACTTGAGGTTATGCTAAGAGACTTATGAACCTAGAGTAATATAATCAAACTAGACTATGTTTTTGGGATTTTTTGGATTTGGAATGAGAATGAAATTATGGAAAAGACATTGAAAACTATATATATATTTTTTAAATTTAATTTTGGAAAATGTTGAAATTCAACCTATAGATGAAAACCTAAGCAATCGAAAGGATCATCTAGACCTCAAAAGATAAAATGATGGTGATGATGAGATTGATAGTCTTTTTCTCTTCACTAGACTAATGAGCTTAGGGGTTCGATTGTTGGTGGAAAAGGTAAAAGAGGATTGATAAGGTACAAAATGTCCTAACAATGACTATGGTATAGATACAAGACTTACTTCATAGGTCTCCAAAATTGGTTTCAGCTAATGTCCAAACTTAGGATTAGGATATAAAAGATTGATTTGAATAAAGCCAAATAAATGATCAAAGTCAACCTACGTTGATGAATGAAAGATTAAGGATGCAAATTGGATTAAAATATTACTTACAGGAAAAGGGGTGACTAATGAAAATAATTGAAGACATAAACCTGAAGAGTACAAGGCCTAAATGAGATGCAAAAATAGGTCTCAGTGGTCTTAAAAGTTTGACACAAATCCATATTGAAGGTTTTGTTATGAATTCTGGACTTCCTAATATTGACAATCAAATGTGTTGCAGTCACTAGCAAATGCACAATAGATTAAATTGAATGTGACACAATGATAAATGTATGCGGTACCAATTTGGACAAATGCGATACATATTAGGACATATACAAAACTATTTCTAACGTATGCAACAAAGATTTCACTATGCATAACTCTGGCTCAAGTTTTGATGAAAATTTGTTTTTCACAAACAATAAGAAAACATAGAGAACAATTTGGCTATTGACTAAACTATAGAACTTTAAGATCCAAAGTTCCGTACCTAGGGCCTAAATCATCCCCAAAATTTGAACCAACTCTACTAGTATAACACATCAATAAACAAATAGTCATAAGCAGTTACAATCCTAAACTCAAGGGTAGATACTACTTGATTAGAGTTCCCACTGCAATAAAATACCTGTGGATCGGGAAAATCCAAATTAGATGAGAAAACAAAAGCATCAAAGAATGAAACTTAAGCTAATCATAAACTTAAACTATCATGCTAATCTATCCTAATCTAACCAACGAAACTATAGAAACAAAACATGAATTAAATTAAATGCAAACCATCATTTTTAGTGTTTCTTCTATAAAGCTTTGTTGCTTATCCTTTCATCACCAATTTTGATGTGTTGCTCTCATTGTGCTGATGCAAATACAAAGTGAAAGCAATGACAGGATAACACAATTCCTCGCCAATTTTGATGTGTTGCTCTCATCGTGCTGATGCAAATACAAAGTGAAAGCAATGATGGGATAACACAATTCCTGCAGTATGACACTACAAAAAATTAAAGACTATGGTTATTGATGATAGGAGATTTAGGTTCCTTTTATAGATTTCAAGGATTTTGATTGATGGTTTAGATTGAAAGTTTATCAGAAAGATCAATGGTTAAGGATTGTTGAGACAAGTTGATTGAGAAATGATTGCTCATGTTACTAAAATTGATTGATTGGTCAATTAGATTGATTAATTTGTTAGGAGAAATGACTAGACTGTTAATTGAATTGATTGGGAGTGACGTGGATTGATTGCCTCAATAAGAACAAGTGATTAGGAGTGGAACTCGGAGTCAATGGCAGTTAGGAAGAGAGGATAATTGGCCATTTTAAAGTTGTGGTGTAGGAGAATAAATAAAACAAACATTTTATTTATTTTTAGAAGATTTGATTTTCAAAAAGGGATAATCGATTAAATAAATTAAAGAACTTATTTGATTGTAGAGGACATAATTAGTAAATTAAATAATTTGAAAAAATATTTAATTGTGTAAAGGGGGGCAAAAATTGACATTTATTTAAATAATAAAGGTTATTTAATTAAATTGGATAAAGGAAAATTAATTAAATAATGATAAAATTATTTCACCAAGGTGTTAGCACATATTTTTACAAAATATTTTTGTGCTATGTATGGATGCTTTTGCATATAGTTTCATCATAGGAGCACTTATTGTTGGATTGTATATGCAGGTGATGTGTTGCAGTGTCTTCATAAAAAGGCATCACTTGGGCATATTCAAGGGAAGTGTTGAGTATGATGGAATTTTGCTAATCCTCATCTTCACAATTAGTCTCATTGCAAGAACACTTTTTGGAAAATCAGCATAGAGCAGGGTTGTGAGCATGTTCAGAGAGGGAAATGGTGTGGGAGAAACCCTTAAGTATGATTATTAAAAGTTGCATCCATAAAGAGGGCCTTCTTTTGCAAAAACTGCAAAATTTTGCTTAACGGCATAAGTCATCTCGCTGAGATCGCCAAAGGAGGAAGGAGTATGTTAATCAGAGTAACTCATGCTGATGGTGTTTCCTAAAGAGTGAGCGGCGGGAAAAGGTGTGACTAAGTGGAAATCCATCGGGGCAAGTTACGACGATAAAGTCTGAGCCATCAGAGTAACATACACTATCGACAAAGAGGAAAAAATGTCATCCCGATGCCCGATGAGGTTATCGGTGGAGCTCTTGCTGACAACCGATGGAGTGATGTCTTCATAGCGATGGCATTGAGTTATCGGGAGGTCCCAATTTATGTTACCTCGATACCTGATGCACCCAATGGAGAAGGCGACACAATCAGAGAGACTCTCCGATAAATTGATACCAAGCAAGAAAGGAAGTAAGACTCATCAGGATAACATACATTGTCGGGGAGATGTGTTTTGGGTTATCCCAATGCTCAATGAGGAAGATGAGCTTGGCACAAGTGAAGTTGACTACATCGAGAAAGCCTACACCGATAGGCCGAAGTAGCCCGATAAGAAGAGTAAGGTGCAAAAGACTCATCGGGATAGCTTACACTACAGGAGAAAAACATCTTTAGAGTTGTGCCGATGCCCATTGGGCAGAATGAGACAGAGGGTGGATCTATCGGGGAGACTATAACTATTGGAAGTAAGGGAAATACGCTACTCCGATGCTCGATGAAGTAATCGATGAAAGTTAAGTCGATCAAAGAGAAAGTTAGATTTCATGGGCCCATCGGATGAAGTGTAAAGTAATTTCATTCCAAAGGCCGATGGAGCGACTGGAGAGATAAACAGAAGGAGGTTTCATCGAAGAGACATACCCCGATGTAACATAAAGAAACACTGACTAATAAAAAGGAAAGGCGGATATGTCGGGATAAGTCAAGTCATGAGAAAAAAAGTGAAACAACTGAAGTGAGATCAGATGCATTGACTGGGATGACCTATACCGATTTGAAAAACAAAAAGGTAATTGAAGGAACGCATGATGCCAAATAATCAAATTATCGGGTGGGGTTACGTTGATTAGCCATTAGAATGTGTGATACGACAACCATTATTTAATGCTCACGATAAGGAGGATTTGATCTGCACAAAGCAAAATTGATGAGTTTTTTGATCGTTACAGACCCTAGTCGTTGCATATCCAGCATAAATAAAGAGTTCTTGTGCCAGGAATTTTTCACAGTCTCCTCAGCCATTAACATTGAACTTGCAGACAAGAAGTGCGGGTAATTAAGAATTCAATCATTTAATCATGGAGGCTTCTGGTTCACAAGGAAAGAGAAAGGTCATAGAGATTTCAGATACACAATCAACTAAATCAAAATTGGTGAAGTCTATGGAGGGTATGCGGAAGGGAAAGTTGAACCAGGATATGATTGACCAGATGGAGTTATCTGGTGCTAAGTCGAGGAGGTCTAAAACAAATTTGCCACCCAAGGATCAACTGGAAGATAAGTACAAAGGGGTTGGGGATATATGGACAACCATAAGGGGCCATGAATTATTTTTATATCACTATCTCGGGAGGAACAAGGAGATGCAATTGTCAAACCCTTGGACGACAAATTTGGGCAGATTGATGGTACCAAATGTTTTTCTAAATCTCGCATTGTTGGAATTTCTCACAAGGAAATACAACAAGGAAAAAAGATACATCCAATTGCCCAATAGGGATCCATTCATCTGGATATATGCCAGGTCTATTCAAGAGGTTTTCGGCATGACATATGAGCCTTACATGCCCCTATCTTTTATAGACTTAGAAGGATAATATACCCAAATGGACATCGCCCACACAGTGTGGAAGTTGGCAATTCACAAAAAGGAGAAGGGACAACTAACAGAGCAGGATGGTCCCCCTTTTCAGATTACTCTATTTAGGCAATACTTGCAATACACATATTGGGCATGCGGCCAGATTTGCGGGGAAGAAGTTCCTGATGTTACAAGAATAGGCCCATTGGTGTTGGTTGTGAACATTCAAATGCATGAGCCAAGGCCATTTGATTATGCAACCTACTTGGCAGAGAAGCTGCATGAAGGTTTTTTGAGTTTGTAAACAGAGCCTAACCCTACTTTCAAGTTTTACTCATTGCTAATGCATATATTTTTGTTTTATGGTCAGATGCAAGGTTTTTGGCCAAGAGAATTAAAAGTGACTTCCAGGAACAAAGAGGGACAGGACCAACCAATCCAATTATGGGTATCCCTATGGGACTCAAGGTTTGAAAAATCACACTATGTGTTGTTTGAAGAATACTTCATCAAGCCCTTGTACAGATTGTTTGGGATAGAATGTGACGGGTCTATTTCACAAGAGATTAAGAGATTCTAGAGACCCCATGCTTTTGGAGACACGAGGGTCAACCACAACTGGAGCGACTGGTTTGTGTACCAGAATTTCACTTTTTTCAGGGTTTACGATTTTGAAGTTGTTCCATTTATGCTACCTACATTAGTGCCCAACAAAATTGCATATCTAGAGATTGTTGGGAAACATAGTATGTCAAATTCAAAGCATTTGGGTAGTGCACATAAACAAACATTCATGCCTGGTACTTTACATTTCGAAGATTTCACCATTGTGTCTACCAAGGCATATGAAATGATTGAAAAGAAGCTTGTAGAGGAGTACAATCTGTATGGACACCAAGCTTAGAAGAATTATGATCCATAAGGATATATTCACTACTGTAGGAAGAGCTAGAACCTGGGAGAATATTTGCACATACCCATGGAGGTTGAGGATTTATTTAGGAACAAGGAGTGGGATGAGGCTAATGCAGTCTTAGAAGAGTTGAACCAAAAGTTAGAAGAACAAAAATAGAAGCTCCACGAACTGAGAGAAGAGGGAGACTCTAAGAGTGAGTCTGATGAAAACATAGTTGTATCAATGCTCCGAGCACCTGAACTAGAAGAAGTGGCAGAGAGTCAGGAGAAATCTATGGTGAGACTCAACACCAACACAGATGTGAGGATGGAAGAGCACGCAACTTTTGTTGCAGATGAAGTTTTTGTACATTCCAAAGAGTTTAAGTCCTTCTTGTACCATTACAAAGGGAAAAGATTGAGGGAGAGCATCCCAAATGTCACCCCTGAGAATGAAGCAGAGATGCTTAAAAGATTGAACGAAGACATAAATGCAGAGGTGGCTACAATGACACCATAGAGAGGGAGGCAACTTCTCAGTAAGGCAGGCATCATTTTGTTCCTAGGATGGGATTTAAGTGCCTCTTTCATTTTTGACAATATGTTGCATTCGGATAGAAAAGATGTAAAATTAGACACACATGGAGTTGATGACCATTTTATTGGATCAAGATATGATCTAAATGAAGAGGAAATGTTGCTTTGGGCCCTATACCCCCCCAAATAAAAGACCAAGATTATAGATGTAGATAAGGCATTTGGGCATATGATGAGGCTGAAAGTGGGAGAGGTTAATCCACTTGTCACTGCAGATTTGGGGATTGGCATTGAAAAACTAAATAAGGCCCAAATGCAGTGGGTGTTAAAGGAGGGTCAAAAATACAAAAATCTATATGAAGACCCGTTAAGAAGTCGTGGTCATGAAGTACCATAGATAACTGACACTAGTGTGCAGTGGAAAAGAAAATATGAGGACCAAATGAAAGAAAATATAAAGCTAAGAAGGCAAATCAGGACTGCCAGGGTGGACATTGCTTGTGTTTTGTTGACCAACATGTTTGAGCATTTGTTGGTAGTTCTCAAAGAATTCTAGACCAACTGTTAGAAGACTTAGGATAATATGGCTTCTCATGAAAGAAATTTGAAGAGACTGAAGGCATTTTTGAAAGAGAAGAGTGTTGATGAGAAGATTGCTGAGAAGATCCAGAGAAGGTTGAACAAATATAAGGCATTTGGTGTGGACATCAAGCAGGAATTTACCAGTTGTAAGGATATTGTCAGATATGGTGTACCAGATATTGTGGATGAGGCAGAGAAGTTAAAGGACAAAGGGATTTGGATTGCAGAATGCCAGAATGTACTCAACACATCCCTTAATGTTGCCCGGGCAGATGTTTTGGATATGAAGGAGACAAGTGAGCAGATGGAGAGAATGGTTACCTTGGAGATCGTTGTTAGGGATACTATATTCAACACCAGCGCTCACTAGGACAACAAATACTTGGAGCACATACAAAAATGTGATACAATACTAGACGGCCAGAACTAACTTTGATATTTTGTATCTAGTAGTTAAGCAGTTAGGTGTTAGGTTTTAGTCAAGTTTAGTTTAACAAGATGAAAGGGTATGTCCTTTCACTTGAATCCTTTGGCTCACATATATGTAGTGAGTCATTTTTGTATCAAAAAGAGATAGACAATATTCTGCCACTGGCTGGGCTACAAGTATTATGTTTTAGAAAAGCCTAATGGGAATGAGGAGTTTATTTTGTGCAAACTGAATATATTGGATTATTTGTAAGTGTATTTTTTGTGTACATTCTTATTCCAAAAGTTAATATACAATATTTCATGCTTTTATCTTCAGACTGTTATGTGTAATTTTGTGTTTGATGGAATCATATGTCCTCTTGATAAATCTTTTAGATTTGTTGTGATGTGCCATCACATGATGTTGTATTGAATATAAGATTGGGTTTTTATTGCTCATACAACACATAATGAAACTTTCATAGTGATGGTCTTATAATTGTCTCTTGAGTTGATAGTGATTCTTGTCCACAAAGTTATTCTTTAATGGTTAGATAAGGCACTGGTCTGTTATTAATCTTTGCTGAATAAGTTTATATGCATTGGGTCCTTATCAAAGAAACAAATCTTCTAATTTCTATCAACTGCTCTTTCATAATGGCTTAAATCCCTAACAGTAATCTTTTACATAACACAACTATACTCACACTCATTTTATCAGTTTTAAAGGCATTCAATAAAAAGTACTTCTGTTAGCATAGTTGCAGGAAAACCTTTTGCCATCCTTGCAATTAGTAATTCTCACAATTTAAATTTACTCAAAACAAACCTCTTTTGTGCTTGAGAGTGTAAGGTACACCCACCTGGGTTTAGTGGAGCATAAAGTGCAGAGGAATTTGGTCTTCGACCATTCCTATTCGTTGGCCAAGGTTGATTGGATCAACTAGGGATTAGGCAAGTCTTTTGTTTTCCAATCTGTGGTTTTGGGCACCAACAGATTGGCGACTCTGCTGGGGAGTTGTCATACATAGTTTGACATTCACCTACAAGTTCTGGTATTTTTTCATTGAAGATTTGATAAGTTTTGTTTTCCCCATCCGAGTCACCCAACAGAGGCTACTCTGCTGGAGAGTTGTCTTAGGAAGTATTCAAAGTCTTTGGTGGTTTGTTTCAGACTCTACTAGAGGAAGGAACCTAGAAGATTAATAAAAGATATTGTTCCTCTTAGGAGGCGGCGACTCTACATTTTAATACATGAATAATAGTTGGTATTTTGAGAAAGTAAGAGAAACGCCTAGGCATTTATCAATAAAATTGATGCAGGGGAGAAGGTCTCTGCATAAGGGACAAGATAATTTTGTTCAGTTGAGTTCAAAGAAAAGGTATAAAGAAAAGAAATCAACAACAAATATGGCATCCTGGGGTTATAAGAAGTTTCCTAGCAGAGAGGATGGCTCTTCATCTGGTGATAAGTTTGAAAATATGGAGGAAAATCCATTCTATTCCTTAAATGCAAAAGATAATAATGGTGGCCATGATGAAACCCTGACTGTTGAGGAATAGGAGGAAAGGCAATGGGATGAAATCATACTTAAAATGGCTGACTTAAATGGATATGAATCCAAAATGACAAAGGCTCTTAGGAGACAACCAGATTGGATATTGCAAAAACTAGGGTTACAAAGAGATACAATAGAAATCTCTAGGTCATAAAGGATAGAAGACAAAAGTAAAGGTGAGGGAAATAGGCCAACAACTCCTAAATATAGCCCCCCTCATATGAGAATAATAGAGGAGCCTTTTGTAACTTTTGATAACCCGTTATTAAATGGAGGTAGAAGATGGATGGATGTGTATAGGGATCAAAGTGAAGAAAGGCATAGAAACAGCCAGGATAATGCAAGAAGAAATGGAAATGGGGAAAATGATGGAAGCTGGAATAACACAAATAGAGGTAACATTATAAATAATAATAGAGGAAGTAATAGGTATGGCAACAACCAAAATAATGAAAATAATAGAGGTAACAATGACAATTATGGAAATGGTGATGGTGGAGATAGAAACAACAATAATGGCAATGGAAGTAATAATGGAAATAATGGCAATAATAGTGGTGGTGGAAACAATGGGAACAATGGTAATTATGGTAGAAAAGGTGGATTCAACAGAGAAAATATGAACAATCAAAACAACAATTAGGGTGGCAAACGACCTATGATCATTGAAAGATACAAACAATTGGATTTCATTGGCATTGTTGGTTATCCAAATCAGATCACTAATGATTTAAGATCACCCATCCCCAAGTTCTCATGAAATGGAATTGATTCAACAGAATAACATGTAGTTAATGTAAAAAATATCATTGAAGAATTTGATGTTCCTCATGAGGATGTATTCATGAAGTTGTTTGTTCAATCTTTGACAGAAGATGTAGGAGAATGGTATAGAAGCCTTCCTGATGGATGTATTGGTAGTTGGCAAGAATTTGTAACATTGTTCTTGGAAGAATTTGGAGATCACAATTATCCTTCATTTGCATCCCATGAATTGAAAAGTATAAAGAAGAATCAAAATGAATCAATAGCCGAGTTTAATAAAAGATTTAATAAAGTATTAAATAGAATACCCAGAGATGTTAGACCTGTTGATTCATTTCTGATTAACTTTTATTTGAGTGCTTTTGACAACAAAACCCATTATGAGATTTTTTCTCATAGACCTGATACTTTACAACAAGCATTCAAGACAGCTGCTACCATTGAGAATAACAGGAAAGTTTCTGGGAAGGTTGCTAAGAGAGATGATCCAAAGTTGTACAATACCAGGGTTCCCAAGAAAGATGAGCTTACTCAGATCATGGACATGCTTAAGGACCTAAAGGGCAAGAAAAATCCTAATGAAAAGCCACCACATAGAAACAATAAACAAATGAATTACAATAGACCGAGACTACATGATATGCCATATAACACAAACTAGAAGGATGGGAAGCCAGTGAAGCCTAATATAAGCAAAGAAACTCCTGATCCATTGAAGAAGGCCACAAATTTTGTAGATGAATATCCATGGTGTGATGTGTGTAATTTACCTCATGTTGTTGAACAGTGCATGATTGCCCAAGGTTTGATAGAGGAGGAAAAGCATAATGAGGATTGTGAACCTACTGTAAATGTACTTTCATCTGATCCATATTGGGGAAGGGATGAAGACTCATCCGAGGGTGAGCATTTTTCTCATGTGCAACAAATGAGAGAAAACCAACATTACAGTGTACAACAGGTCTTTTCAGATGATGTTGATGAAGACATTCTAGCTTTGAGAAGATTGTTTCAGGATGAGACAGTGCCTTCACTAAGGAACTTAACTGAGGAAGAAAAGAAAGCCTTCACTATTGCAACAATAGAGCAAGTTAAGAGCAATTATCGGCTGAGAAATAGGAATGTGAATAATGAGCAGGGCAAGCCAGCAAGTATGTTTGCCAAAATTAAAAAACCAGATGGGAACAAAGACAACACTTTCAAAAGCAAAGATGTAAATGCCAAAAAGGGAAAGGAAGCAATACCAGAACAGGCCAAGAAAGAGGAAATGCCAAAACTAATTAAGCCTATGGAGAAGAAGAAAATAAGTAATCCCACTTCAAATAACAATTCATTCATGTCCCAGGCGTTGTCTCAAGTAAAGATATCTATGCCTCTACTAGAAGTAATAAAATTCACAGACTACAAGAATGAGACGTTGAAAATTATATCCAATGTTGGAGAAGTAAGTAGGGAAGGTGTTAAAACTAAAGAAGATCCTCTGTGGTGTATCTTGGCACATCTATTACCAAAAATCTCACTCGGGTAGATCCTTTCTATCTAACACTGCTGATAAACACAAAAATGCTAAAACATTGCTTGATAGATTCAGGAGCAGTAGTAAATATCATGCCAGAGGACATCATGAAAGAATTGGGAATGCATGTTGATACACCTTATAGTAAATGCTATGCCATGGACAATATGTCAGTTCCTATAGTAGGAATTATGAAGGATGTTGAGTTCAGATTCCCAACCTGCCCATACACTGCATATAAGACAGATATCACAGTTGTACAAGTGCCTGCGAACAATGGGATGTTGTTGTCCAGGCAATTGTCTAATTTGGTGGGTGGACATGTCCAACTTGACTTATCATATGCCACTATCCCAGTAAAAGGGACAGAGGTGAGGATAAATAGAGAACCAAGATCCCCCTACCTCATAGAAGAAGTTGATCCTGATGAAATGACTTGTTTTTGCCACTCAGATATGGACTACTTTTAGGTAAGTATTTCTAAACCTTTAGAAGTTGATAAAATTACATAAACGGTTAAACAAAATCAAAATTTAATTTGGAAATTGTATTTTGATGGTGCCTGTAGTAAGGATGGAAATGGAGGATGAGTTGTACTTATTTCACCTAATGGATAATCTTTTAAATACTCTTTCTTATTTTGCATATGAGGCCCTATTATTAGGACTTAAAATAGCAAATAAGCATGACATTAAGTTACTAACAGTTTATGGTGATTTATAATTAGTTGTTTCACAAGTTAGAAGCATGTTTGCTACAAAAAATGCAAAATTAAGAAGCTAAAGGAACGAGGTTTGGGATTACATTGAACTTTTTGATGCTTTCTCCATAAATTGGATTGAAAGGACCAATAACATTTTGGCAGACTTCATGGCTAACCTAGCGATCAAACATAATGATATCCCTTTTGATGATATTACCCAAGTAGAAATCAAGACCAGACCATCAGTCCCTGACAATATAAAGAGTTGGCAAGTATTTGATGATGACAGGGATTTGCTAAAGTTTTTGTTTTGTGAGAATCAGTATGAACACCAGCTGATTGATTGGAATGGACTGGTGGAGGAAAAGGATGGCTAGGGGATTGTACTTGGGCAAGAGGTGTCACAACTAAAGACAAATAAAATTCCAAAAGGATTGATAGAACTTGAAAGAATGTTTGATGATAAAGATATAGCAAGTTTCAGACCTAATTTAGGAGGATGTTGAAAAAAATTGGAAAGTGAAAGCAATACAAGAGAAGTATATATTGGAAAAAGACTCACCAAAAATCATAACAATATTGATTAATTTGCTAAGGAAGTACAGGCATGTCTTCGCTTGGTCATATGATGACCTTAAAGCATATAGGGAAGACTTGTTCCAACATAAGATACCCTTGAAGCCTAATGAAAAGCCTTTCAGATAGAAGCAAAGGCCAATAAATCCTACTTTGGCTCCCAAGATGAAAGAAGAGCTGATGAAAATGAGAAATGTTGGTATTATTGAGCCCATAAGGCACTCAACATGGGTGTCCAATTTGGTCCTAGTCAGAAAAAAGAATGGTGATATCAGATTGTGTGTGGACTTTAAGAATTTAAATGTTTCATCTTTAAAAGATAATTATGTTTTACCTAACATGGAGGCTCTTTTGCAGAAAGTCACTGGAAATGAATTATTATCTATGATGGATGGTTTCTCAAGGTATAATCAAGTCAAAGTTAGGGAAGTAGAAAAGTTAAAAACCGCTTTCACCACACCTTGGGGCACCTATGTCTATGCCAGGATGCCTTTTGGACTGACAAATGCAGGATCCACATTCCAGAGGGCTATGGATGTAGCCTTTGAGGGGTTGATTGATTATATATTGGCAGTCTACCAGGATGATATGACTGCTTATTCTAAAAGGGAGAAGACCATTGTAATGACCTAGAAAGAATCTTTATTAGAACATTAGAATATGGCATATCTTTAAATCCCAAAAAGTGTCATTTTGGAGCTACTGAAGGAAAATTGTTAGGTTATATTGTTTCAAAAGATGGTGTGAGAATCGATCTAGAAAGGATTGCTGCTATTGATAAGATTCAAATCCCTAAAACAGTTAAGGCAATTCAATCTTTTTTCGGTCAAATTAACTTTGTAAGAAGGTTTGTTTCAAACTTCTCTGAAATTGCAAAAGCTATTGCTAAAATGTTGAAAAAGGGTGATGAAATAAAGTGGACTAATGAAGCCCTTGAAGCTTTTGTAAACATCAAAACAGCCATCAAGGAAGCCCCTATATTAAAGTCCCCCGATTTCTCCAAACCTTTCCAAGTGTTTTCATTTGCTTCATTCCATACTATTGCCATTGTCATGTTACAAAAGAATGATGAGGGCCATGAACAACCAGTGGCATTCTTTAGCAAAACATTGCAAGCATTTGAGTTGAACTATGACTTGAATGAAAAACAAGCTTATGCTCTTGTGAAAGCGGTAAAAGCTCTCAGACCCTACCTAATTGGTGTCACTGTTATTGCATATGTACCAAATGTTGTTGTTAAAGACATCTTAAGACAATCAGAGACTATTGGAAGGAGATGCAAATGGATAAACCAGATCCAAGAATTCAATATTGATATACAGATCACAAAGTTGGTGAGGGGTCGAGGTTTAGCAAAATTGATGGTAGAATCCAATCTTGAAGCAGCACATGTAAATCAAATAGAGTTGGAAGATGCACAAATGAGCATTGAGAGGTGCCCTTAATATACAAATATTTTTTACTTCTTGAAATACATGAAGGGTCCTTATAGTTTAAATGATAGTCAGAAAAGAACTTTAAAGCTTCAAACATCTAGGTATGTATTACTTAATGGAGATTTATACTGGAAAAATAGAGATAGTATTCTCTTATTATGCCTAGATGAGTGTCAAGCATCTGTTGTTTTAAAAGACTTACATGAAGGTGTATGTGGAGGCCATTTCTCAGCCAAAACCATTGCTCATAAAATTCTTAATGTTGGTTATTATTGGCCCCAGGTTTTCAAGGATTGTCATACTTATATCAGAAAATGTGAAGCTTGTCAAAAGTTTTCAGGGAAGCTCAAGTATAATGGAGCTATTCCTCTCAGACCCATGCATACAGAAGAACCATTCCAGATGTGGGGTATTGACTTCATAGGTGAAATAGAAAACAAATCTAGTGGTGGGCATAAATGGATTTTGGTGGCTACTAATTATTTTACTAAGTGGGTTGAAGCTATTCCCATAGGACATGCTACAAGCAAAGTGGTGACAAAGTTTCTCTTGGAAAATATTTTGACCAGATTTGGAGTACCTCGGAAGATTGTGGTAGACAATGGGATGTGTTTCAGATCCAAGGAGTTCTCTTTATTTCTGTGAGAATTATGGCATCACTTTTTCCTATTCATCACCCTACCATCCCCAAGGAAATGGACAAGCAGAATCAAGCAATAAGAACTTGTTGAAGATTATTAAAAGGACGCTGGGTGAAAATAAAAGAGCTTGGGATTCAAATTTGATCTTAGTAGTATGGGCTGACAGAGTGACAGTCAAGAAGTCCACAAGATTTTCTCCATATGAGCTTGTATATGGCAGAGAAGCAAGATTACCCTTGAATAATTTGCTTCCAGTTTATAAATTTGTTACAGGGGAGTGTTCAGAAGAAGTAGACTTCATGGGGGATAGGTTGATGGCGTTGGTTGAGTTGGATGAGTGTAGAAAGGAGGCCTAGGAAAGAAACATTCAGAGGCAATAGATGGTTAAGGCTTTACATGATAAAAAGGCTTGTCACAGAACATTTGAAGAAAGAGAATGGGTACTTAAATGGAATGCCAGAGACCAAGACAAAGGAAAACATGGAAAATTTGATGCACTTTGGCTAGGACCCTATATCATCTTTGAAAAAAGTGGAGAAAATTCATATTACTTGCAAGATATTTATGGCAAAGTGTTGGAGTTTCCAGTCCATGCTCAATACCTTAAGCATTTCTTCTCTTGATAATCAAGGAGTATCTCTTGTATCATAGTACTATAGTTTTGTTTTTGTTTTTTGTTATGTGTTTTCAATTTTCTATTTTGGTTTTCTTTCCAGAGATAGCTGAGATCTTGCTATGTCCCTAAAAAGAACATACATCCCCAGAAAGAGCCACTATTAGCACATATTTTTACAAAATATTTTTGTGCTATGTATGGATGCTTTTGCATATAGTTTCATCGTAGGAGCACTTATTGTTGGATTGTATGTGCAGGTGATGTGTTGCAGTGTCTTCATAAAAAGACATCACTTGGGAATAGTCAAGGGAAGTGTTGAGTATGATGGCATTCTACTAATCCTCATCTTCACAATTAGTCTCATTGCAAGAGCACTTTTTGGAAAATCAGTATAGAGCAGGGTTGTGAGCATGTTCAGAGAGGGAAATGGTGTGGGAGAAACCCTTCAGTATGATTATTAAAAGTTGCATCCATAAAGAGGGCCTTCTTTTGCAAAAAAACTGCAAAATTTTGCTTATCGACATAAGTCATCCCGATGAGATCACCTAAGGAGGAAGGAGTGTGTTAATCAGAGTAACTAATGCCAACGGTGTTTCCTAAAGAGTGAGCGGTGGGAAAAGGTGCAACTAAGTGGAAATCCATTGGGGCAAGTTACGCCGATAAAGTCTGAGCCATGAGTAACATACATTATCGACAACGAGGAAAAAATGGCATCCTGATGCCCGATGAGGTTATTGGTGGAGCTCTTGCCGACAACTGATGGAGTCATGTCTTCATAGCAGTGACATCGGGTTATCAGGAGGTCCCAATTTATGTTACCCCGATACTCGATGCACCCAATGGAAAAGCCGTCTCAATCGGAGAGACTCTCTCCGATAAAGTGATACCAAGCAAGAAAGTAAGTAAGACTCATCGAGATAACATACATTGTTGAGGAGATGCGTTTTAAGTTATCTCGATGCCCGATGAGGAAGATGAGCTCGACACAAGGGAAGTTGACTACATTGAGAAAGCCTACACCGATAGATCGAAGCAACCTGATAAGGAGAGTAAGGTGCAAAAGACTCATCAGGATAGCTTACGCTACCGAAGAAACATCTTTAGAGTTGTGTCGATTCCCGATGGGCAGAATGCCACAGAGGGCGGATCTATCGGGGAGACTATAACTATTGAAAGTAAGGGAAATACGCTACTCCGACGCCCAATGAAGTAATCAGTGAAAGTTACGCCGATCAAAGAGAAAGTTAGATGTCATGGGCCCATCAGATGAAGTGTAAAGTAATTTCATTCCAAAGGTCGATGGAGTGACTGGAGAAATAAATAGAAGGAGGTTTCATCAGAGAGACATACCTCGATGTGACATAAAGAAACATTGACTAATAAAAAGGAAAGGCGGATCCGTCGAGATAAGTCAAGCCGCGAGGAAAAAAGTGAAACAATCAAAGTGAGATCAGATGCATTGATCGGATGACCTATACCGATCATAAAGACAAAAAGGTAATTGAAGGAACGCATGGCGCCAAATAATCGAATTATTGGGTGGGGTTACGCCAATTAGCCATTAGAATGTGTGATACAACAACCATTATTTAATGCTCGTGATCAGGAGGATTTGATCCACACGAAGCAAAATTGATGATTTTTTTAATTGTTACAGACCCTAGCCATTGCATATCCAGCATAAAGAAAGATTTCTTGTGCCAGGAATTTTTCACGGTCTCTTCAGCCATTAACATTTAAGTTGCAGACAAGAAGAACAGGTAATTAAGAATTCAATCATTTAATCATGGAGGCTTCTGGTTCACAAGGAAAGAGAAAGGTCATAGAGATTTCAGATACATAGTCAACTAAATAAAAAAAGGCAAAGTCTATGGAGGGTATGTAGAAGCAAAAGTTGAACCAGGATATGATTGACCAAATGGAGTCATCTGGTGCTAAGTCGAGGAGGTCTAAAACAAATTTGCCACCCAAGGATCAATTGGAAGATAAGTACAAAGGGGTTGGGGATATATGGACAACCATAAGGGGCCACAAATTGTTTTTATATCACTATCTCAGGAGGAACAAGGAGATGCCATTGTCAAACCCTTGGACGACAAATTTGGGCAAATTGGTGGTACCAAATGTTTTTCTAAATCTTAGATTATTGGAATTGCTCACAAGGAAATACAACAAGGAAAAAAGATACATCCAATTGCCCAATGGGGATCCATTCATCCGGATATCTGCCGGGTCTATTCAGGAGGTTTTTGGCTTGACATATGAGCCTTACATGCCCTTATTTTTTATAGATGTAGAAGGAGAATATACCCAAATGGACACCGCCCACACAGTGTGGAAGTTGACAATTCAAAAAAAGGAGAAGGGATGACTCATGGAGCAGGATGGTCCCCCTTTTGAGATTAACCTGTTCAGGCAATACTTGCAGTACACATATTGGGCATGCGGCCAGGTTTGCAAGGAAGAAGTTCCTGATGTTACAAGAATAGGCCCATTGGTGTTGGCTGCGAACATTCAAATGCATGAGCCAAGGCCATTTGATTATGCAACCTACTTGGTAGAGAAGTTGCATGAAGGGTTTTTGAGTTTGCAAACAAAGCCTAACCCTACTTTCAAGTTTTACTCATTGCTAATGCATATAGTTTTGTTTTATGGTCAGATGCAAGGTTTGTGGCCAGGAGAATTAAAAGTGACTTCTAGGAACAAAGAGGGACAAGACCAACCAATCCAATTATGGGTATCCCTTTGGGACTCAAGGTTCGACAAATCACACTATGTGTTGTTTGAAGAATACTTCGTCAAGCCCTTGTACAAATTGTTTGGGATAGAATGTTTTGGGTCTATTTCACAAGAGATTAAGATATTCTTGAGACCCCATGCTTTTGGAGAAACTAGGGTCAACCACAACTGGGGCGACTGATTTGCATGCCAGAATTTCACTTTTTTCAAGGTTTATGGTTTTGAAGTTGTTCCATTTATGCTACCTACATTAGTGCCCAACAAAATTGCATATCTAGAGATTGTTGGGCAACTTAGTATGTCAAATGCAAAGCATTTGGGTGGTGCACATAAACAGACATTCATGCTTGGCACTTTACATTTTGAATATTTCACCATTGTGTCTACCAAGGCATATGAAATGATTGAAAAGAAGCTGCTAGAGGAGTACAATCTGTATGGACACTAGGCTTGGAAGAATTATGATCCATAAGGATATATTCACTACTATAGGAAGAGCTAGAACCTGGGAGAATATTTGTACATACCCATGGAGGCTGAGGATTTATTTAGGAACAAGGAGCGGGATGAGGCTAATGCAATCTTAAAAGAGTTGAACCAAAAGTTAGAAGAATGAAAACAGAAGCTGGGAGACTCTGAGAGCGATTCTAATGAAAACATAGTTGTATCAACGCTCCGAGCACCTAAACTAGAAGAAGTGGCTGAGAGTCAGGAGCAAGCTATGGTGAGACTCAACGCCAACATAGATGTGAGGATGGAAGAGCATGCAACTTTTGTTGCAGATGAAGTTTTTGTACATTCCAAAGAGTTTAAGTCTTTCTTGTACCGCTACAAAGGGAAAAGATTGAGGGAGAGCATCCCAAATGTCACCCCTGAGAATGAAGTAGAGATGCTAAAAATATTGAAGGAAGACATAAATGCAGAGGTGGCTACAATGACACTACAAAGAGGGAGGCAACTTCTCAGTGAGGCAGACATCATTTTGTTCCTAGGATGGGATTTAAGTGCCTCTTTCATTTTTGACAGTTTGTTGCGTTCGGATAGAAAAGATGTAAAATTAGACACACAGGGAGTTGATGACATTTTTATTGGATCAAGATATGATCCAAATGAAGAGGAAATGTTTCTTTGGGCCCTATACCCCCCAAATAAAAGACCCAAGATTCTAGATGTAGATAAGGCATTTGGACATATGATGAGGCTAAAAGTGGGAGAGGTTAATCCAATTGTCACTAGAGATTTGGGGATTGGCATTGCAAAACTGAATAAGGCCATAATGTAGTGGGTGTTAAAGGAGGGTCAAAAATACAAAAATCTATATGAAGACCTGTTAGGAAGTCGTGGTCATGAAGTACCACAGATAATTGACACTGGTGTGCAGTGGAAAAGGAAATATGAGGACCAAATGAAATAAAATATAAAGCTAAGAAGGCAAATCAGGACTGCCAGGGTGGATGCTGCTTGTGTTTTATTGACCAACAGATTTGAGCATTTGTTGGAAGTTCTCAAAGAATTCTGGACCAACTGTCAGAAGACTTGGGATAATATGGCTTCTCATGAAAGAACTTTGAAGAGACTGAAGGCATTGTTGAAAGAGAAGAGTGTCGATGAGAAGATTGCTGAGAAGATCCAGAGAAGGTTGAACAAACATAAAGCATTTGGTGTGGACATCAAGCAGGAATTTACCGATTGTAAGGATATTGTCAGATATGGTGTACCAGATATTGTGGATGAGGCAGAGCAGTTAAAGGACAAAGGGATTTGGATTGTAGAATTCCAGAATGTACTCAACACATCCCTTAATGTTGCCCAAGCAGATGTTTTGGATATGAAGGAGACATGTGAGCAGATGGAGAGAATGGTTACCTTGGAGATCATTGTCAGGGATATTGTATTCAATAGTAGAGCTCACCAGAACAACAAACACTTGGAGCACATACAAAAATGTGATACAATATTGGACGACCAGAACTAATTTTGATATTTTCTATCTAGTAGTTAAGCAGTTAGGTGTTAGGTTTTAGTCAAATTTAGTTTAACAAGATGAAAGGGTATGTATTTTCACTTGAATCCTTTTGCTCACATATATCTAGTGAGTCATTTTTGTATAAAAAAGAGATAGATAATATTCTGCCACTAGCTGGGCCACAAGTATTGTCTACCCCAACTATAATGACAATAATACCTCTAATCGAAATCTCAATCCAAAGTTTGGACATTCATATGGTAGAGTTTACTATTCTCATGGCTGGTGTTCATTTAGTTGTCAATCCAAGAACGTAAAACTTGAAATGGGTCTACAATATATATGCACTAAGCTCCTTAGATGATTATTATTAATTACTATAAGAAAGGTAAGAATGGAAATCATAAACACTAAATGAAAGCTTTTCAAAACTCTGCTAAAATGAACTAATGGAAATAACATAAGTCACACCGTTCTGCCTTGGCTGCAGAAACAATCAAAGGATCTATTTCCAATGGCTGCAGGAACAACCCAGTCATGAACTTCTACTGCAACTAAGTAAAAACTAACTTCAATAATCATAAACACGGGATCAACAAACACTTGGAGCACATACAAAAATGTGATACAATATTGGACGACCAGAACTAATTTTGATATTTTCTATCTAGTAGTTAAGCAGTTAGGTGTTAGGTTTTAGTCAAATTTAGTTTAACAAGATGAAAGGGTATGTATTTTCACTTGAATCCTTTTGCTCACATATATGTAGTGAGTCATTTGTGTATAAAAAAGAGATAGATAATATTCTGCCACTAGCTGGGCCACAAGTATTGTCTACCCCAACTATAATGACAATAATACCTCTAATCGAAATCTCAATCCGAAGTTTGGACATTCATATGGTAGAGTTTACTATTCTCATGGCTGGTGTTCATTTAGTTGTCAATCCAAGAACGTAAAACTTGAAATGGGTCTACAATATATATGCACTAAGCTCCTTAGATGATTATTATTAATTACTATAAGAAAGGTAAGAATGGAAATCATAAACACTAAATGAAAGCTTTTCAAAACTCTGCTAAAATGAACTAATGGAAATAACATAAGTCACACCGTTCTGCCTTGGCTGCAGAAACAATCAAAGGATCTATTTCCAATGGCTGCAGGAACAACCCAGTCATGAACTTCTACTGCAACTAAGTAAAAACTAACTTCAATAATCATAAACACGGGATCACTCACCAAGTGGGCCCTCTTGGATGAGTGATATCAAACTCTCAGCAAAGAACTCTTAATAGATCAGAATAAGATATTTTAATTCATTTCTTCCTGAAAGACAATTACATATTCAAAAAGAGAAAATTCAGAATACTTGACAAAAACTCCTCTCAATCCCTTTCCATTCTGTCTAACTCTCAGAAAAGAAGGAAGAGCTTATTATAAAGAAAAGACAAACTATAATGGATAACTCTAATTACACCCAGAAGAAAAGGCGGATCGCTGTTAGATGAAGGGGATAACAGAGAGCTTAGCTGCAGGAACTGTGGATCTGAAACCGAACCACAATCTTTACACGCCAAAGAGATATTTTGCAGATTAAACATGCACCAAAGTTAAACTCCCATGGTGAAGTACAACTACTCCGATTATGCCATAGATCACGCTCTCTTGAATCTCCTTCAATTTGACCTCCAGCTATCTGACGTGATTCTCCAGTCCTTAGGCACGAAAGAGAATTCTCCACCGCAGCATCAATTATTATCTGCACTAAAACAGAAACAATATACAAGGACATGCATATGTATCTTACTTAACTAATACATTCATTAATTCACATATGAAATCATCCTAAATAATCCGCATATCACAGGGACAAACCATTTGGCTGCAGGAATAAATTGGCATGGCTGCAGGAATTAACAGACAAGGTTCAAACATGATTTCTTAAGTTCAGTTTTAAAACATGGATTACATATAGTCAATTCACAATATTTTACTATCACAATGCAACCCAAAAGATACCAAAAACCTAAGAGTCCTTATAAAAAACATGTCAATACACCGACTTATCATGCCCCCTAACTTTAAGGGTTTAAGGAAAATTTCTGATTTTTACTGAAACTCTTAAATCACCAACAGTGTCCTGTCCAGTTCCCTTGGAAGGCAAATTCCAATAAAATCCCTTCATTTTCTCCAACCTGGACCATCTAGTTGTTTCTTCAACATCTACATCATAATTATATTCTGTTGGTTGGCATGCCAAAAGTGGCCACATTAGGATAGGAGGTTGAAAGATTAATGGTAACCAATTATTGGATTTCTCCCTTCCTAGCTGTATGTACTTGGAGGCTCTCTGTATAGCTGCATGAAAATTCTGTAATGCATAGGGTTCTCTCAGTTTTAAATGATCTGGTAGATGATTCCAACGTTGAGTTAGTCCCTCTAGTGCTGTTGTCCTATGGGTTTGAACTAATTGCTCATACACTCGATAGACTTCCTCTCTCATTGGAAGTACTATCTTACTAACATCATCCCTTATTAGCAACTTTTGCCAATCATAATACAGAACCCTAGGTGCTTCTGATTCCCTCCTTAATGGCAATGGACAGTCAAGTTCCAATTTTTCAAACTCCCTGGTTTGTGGTCCTATAATCATTTCATTTTGTATCCAAGACATTAGAGCTCTGAGATGGATATCCCTAATGTACAACAAAGGATTTCATTCTCTGTCCTGGGGTACAACATAATTATGTAAATATAATTCACATAACAGGTTCCTTACAAAATGTGGGGAGCTTTGATAAACATGATAGAATTCCTCAGGTGTTTCCAAGGATGGATTAAGGTCCCTTACTATACGGTTTAGTCTGAAATTCAAATACCGTTCTTTCAAGTGCACTGCATAAATTCTTGGGGGAGCCCTACACTACATTATCTTAGGAACCATACCATAGATCTCTTCTACCTTAGTCTCCAATTCTTTAATTCTATTATCTTTCTTCTCAATCTCTTTTTGCTGCTTATTAATTATTCCTTGCAACCTATCCTTCTCTATTTCCCATTGCCTAAAGAATGTTAAAGGAATTGATAAGCTAGTTAGGGATGAAGGAGTTCTTATGGGTCCTACCTTAGACCATGGGATTTCTTCAATAACTTCCTCATTTTGGATTGGCATATTTCCCACGTTTTCTTCAGGTTGCTATGGAACATCATTAATAATCTCCTCACATTGCAATGCCACTGAAGCCAGATTTGCAAGCTTATCCATTACAATTTCTTCCTGAATTGCTTCTTGGATTTCTTCTCCTATAGGATTTTCTTAGATTTCCTCTTCTGCAGCATTTTCTTCTTCTGAAGTTTCTACTACAATCACCTCTGTTGGCTTACTCACTGGTTGAGTCTTTTGTGTCCTCCTTCTTGTTCTCCTAACATAAACTTTTGAAACAGACATAGGAGTTTTTGTTTTTGCTCGACGCCTCTTGGCTGCAGGAGGGATATGCACTTCCTGTGGCCAGATAACAATTTTTTTTCCTTCCCTCTGCAAAATAGGTGAACCTCCTTGAAGAGAGGTAGAGGGTTGTCCTTCGATTGGCTCTGCTTCAACATTTTCTTCTAAAATCATTGCAGCTCCTTCAACAACCAGCAAACCCTCATCTTCACTAGAAAGACCTTCTGCAACTATCTCTTCTTGAACCGACGGATTATTTTCAATAGGGTCTTCATTTACCCTAAATTGCAGAATATCTTCAAACAAACCCCATTCCATCTGTGAAACATCTCTTAGGGACCGTTGTACCAACAACTTCACCAGTCCATGATGGCTAACAGAGTGATTTCCATATCTTTTAGTCTCCTTGGCACTTATAGAGATGAGATGATACAAGAAATTTGGGACATTAACTCGCCGGTCATGACGCAGATGACTGAGTAACTTGAAGTGAGGCGAATGGAGATTTGAATACTGTCCTTCACAGGTAATATATTTCATAATATACAGAGCTACCTAAGGCCAATGTGCTAGCAAAGAAACCCTTCTAGTCCCTTGCCTATCCACCATTAAGGGTCTGTCTATAGAAATTGTGAACTCTGCCCTGGCACTCCTTGCATCCTTCGATTCTAGAAAGAGTTCTCCTTCCTGCAGCAACCCTGTGACCTCTGCAATTCGCTGCTTTGTAGCAATTACCCTCAACCCCTTAACTGTAGCTTCTCCTTCATCAAAAGAATGCATAAATTATGTAGCTATTTCGTCATTGAAATCCCTAATCTTCAAGAAATAATCCAGCCAGCCGTGGTTTTGGAAATAATGCACATAGACAACATCCTGCAACAACCCTTCATGTACAGTCGGTTCATGGCAAATCGGATCACCTCCCATCTTTTACTCTGATACTTCCGTAGCTTCACCAAAATGTTTGACAGATTCACAAAGGCTAAAATCTACATAGCTTAAATTTGGTGGCAAAACTTATTATTCACTCGCGTGAAATAATAATTATCATAAGTAATGTCAGTTAGGAAATTAGTTCGGGATAATAAATCTTACTGGGAAAAAGGACCATAAAGTACCCCCCCCAACTTAACCTAGCACGTGTCCACACAGGCTGACGAGATGTCGGGTTTGAAGCGGATTAAAACAGGATTAAAATCATAATGAACTAATAAATGCAAAATTAAAATAAAGTACAATATACATGTACCTGCTACATATATGTAATTTGATGAGCGAAATTGCGACGCATGCGAAAGGCAGAAGTAGCCTCTCTCTTTTCGACCAGCCCTTTCCTCTGCGAAATGTTTATCACGGTTATGGAAACCGTTTTGCGGTTCTGGTGAATGATGCTAGGGCAAATGAATTAAGCTGAGCTAAATCTCGGATCAACAAGCAAGAAGCCTTTTTTGCTAAAACAAAATACCCACTGGTTGTATCGGCTAGGGCTTCCCTTCCTTCGCTCCAAGACAGGGATCAAAAATGGCAACCGGTAAGGCGTCGAAATAAAAAGGCAGAAAAGCAAGTGAATTGCTTAAAGCAACATCCCAACCCAGGGTGGAAGGAAGGTTCTGTAAAACCTAGTCAAACAAACAGTCCCACGGCTTCAGATATCAAAATGTTTGGTGGCAAATCCTCCAAAGATAGCCCCAATGGGATAACCATTGACATTGATTCCCATACATTGGATAGGTATCGAATGCATTGCAACAAAAGAATGTTTTTTGCACAATGGAAAGGTTGGGGGATCCCATCTGAACAAATTGTCAACTGGGTAGCGTCTTCCCTCAATAACCAGGTAAAAATTGATATCCTCCCTGATCAATTCTTAGCTATTGAATGTGGTAATCAAAATTTTAAAAACTCAGTATTAAATAGGGGTTTGTCCGAGTTTAAGGGCTTAGGGTTTGATTATTGGGAGTGGCAAACCCTCTTTCATCCATCGCTATTAAATTCGTGTATGGTCAATAGAGCCATATCTCTCGAAAGAATTCCAATCGAATTAAGAAATAATGACTTCTTGAGAATTTTAGGGAATAAAATAGGCAAATTTGTTGAAGTTAAAAAATCTGCTTTAAGCTTCTTTAACAATGTTATGATTGTCAACATGAATGTAAACATTAAAAACATCGATTCAGTAACACTAAAGTATGGAAACCAGAGTTTACCTCTTGAATTACCCTTCTACAACGGTCCTTTTGAAATAGATAGACCTAGGAAAAATGCTTACCCTAAATTAATTACTGAACCAAGAGTAGCTCCAATTAAATTTGTGGATGGAGGAGGATTCACCATCACGGGCTTTAATAAACTCAGCACTAACCCTCCCTCTCTGGCTCTTTGTGGTCAGAAAGCCCTAATTAAGCTTCCATGTTCTCGGCCTCAACCTCCTCTACCGCCTGTCCCTCCCAAGGGGGACCCTAATAGAGGGGCTGGTAATTTAGAAGAAGGGGAAATTTTTGAAGGGCTTCCTCAGAATGAACAATCCGGCATGGTTATGTCACCAGTAGGCTCTCTTATCTTACAAGACAGAGAGTACTCCTCAAAAACTTCCCCTCCGAGGGATCTTACCACCCTATCACTTCCAAAAGATGAGGGCATCTCTACCCAAGATCTAGATAGGATTTCACAACAATCCCATCAAATCCCCCCAATCTCAAATATGATAACCCCTCTTGGGGAAAAGGCAAGTCCCTCTTCCCCGAAGACTGACCTTGTCACAACTAAAGCTTTTGGGGCTGATCAAGTAGCAAAGGAAGTTGATATCATGCCAACTTTATAGGGGAAGAAGTAGTAAAGGACCTCATGGATCAATTGATTGAAGAAATATGTGATAATGAAGAACTGGAAAGACAGAGAGATATCCTCGTTAACAACATGGTTAATATTACTAGAGTTAACTTAGACATAGAGGAACTCTTCATAGCATTAGAGATTGAGGAAAATCAGCATCCTAACACCTTAGGCATTCTCTGCTCGGGCAAAAGTAAAGACTCCCTAGATTGCACTAAACTCAGTAAAAGAAGGGGTAGGAGATCCTTAGCCAAATTAAGACTGAAGGATGGAGAAGCTAAGGGTCAATCCAAAATATCAACTCTTTTTAATGTAGGGGAGGGGAAGTACCTCCCCACTGAGCCATGAAAATCATAACATGGAATGTTAGGGGATTGAATGCCCCTAACAAACAACGCATCTTAAAGCGTTGTATCTCTATATCTAAACCTGACTTAATATTAATTCAAGAAACAAAAATGAATGCATCCGAGATTTCTATCTTTGGGCAAACACTGGGGGTTAGACAACTTAATCACTCCCCAGCCTCTGGTGCTTCAAGGGGCCTAGCTATCATTTGGGATCCTAGATCCCTTTCGTTCACACCTCTAGAGATCCAGCAAAACTGGATAGGAGGAGAAGTTGTAATCCACAAAAATAACCTCAGATTTAAATTGATTAATGTCTACAGCCCCATCCAGAACAATGATAAGGTGAAAGTATGGAAGGACATTGAGATCTTTCTTAAAAATTTCTCGAACGACCTCAACATCATTGGAGGAGATTTTAATGCCATTACTAAAACCTTAGATAAAAGAGGGGGAAGCAGCAGGCTCCCCCCTTCAGCTATAGATTTCAATCTCTGGATCAATAGGAATTCCCTGCTGGAAATTAAGACAGCAGATAATGCCTTCACCTGGAACAATAGAAGATCTGGATTTTGTAACATAGTAGAAAAGCTTGATAGGTTTTTTATCCATGGTGGGCTCTTAGGATTGGATTACTCCTTGAAGGCAAAGCCTCTTCCTTTATCAGGATCGAACCACTTTCCTCTTCAATGAAACTTATTATCAGATTTTACCCCAAAAAAATGTCCCTTCAAATTCGAAAATATGTGGTTTCGAGATGATAATTTTCTAAGCTTACTTGAAGAATGGTGGAGTAACTCCACCTTCTTAGGATCAAAGATGTTTATTGTTGCAAGCAAGCTAAAACTTATTAAACAGAAGCTCTTAGAGTGGAATAGGACCAAATTTGGTAACATCTTTGACAAAAAATCATCAATAGAGAACGATCTTAACAGGGTCAATATTGAGGTCATGAAAAGAGGGATGGATGAGCGCCTTTTCCTTAAGGAGAAGGCCCTTCTCTTGGATTATGGAAAGATATTAGCCTATGAGGAAATCTTCTGGAAACAAAAATCCAGAGAGACCTGGCTGAGGGAAGGAGATCGTAATACCAAGTTCTTCCATAATAGTACTAAGCAAAGGAGAGGAGTCAATCAAATTTCTCAAATTATGAACTCCTAGGGTTCCATCCTGACTGAACCAGATATGGTTGCGTCTGAAGCAGCTAACTTCTATGAGAATATCCTAAACAATCGTGAAGGCTCTGACCTTAAGGGCCAACTCAACTTCATCAAGAATATTCTGAAACTCATAACCAGTGACCATAACCAAACCCTTCTAAAGAAATTTTCGGTGGAGGAGGTCAAATCTGCCCTTTTCAAAATGAACCCGGACAAAGCTCCGGGTCCACATGGCTTCCCAACCAGCTTTTTTCAAAAATGCTGGGATTTTATGGGAACAGAAATCACAGAGGCCTTGGAAGGGGTAAGAAACTCGGGAAAGATTCTTAAAGAAGTCAATAACACCTTTCTCGCCCTCATTCCAAAAAAGGAAAACCCGGAGAGTTTCAATGACTTCAGACCAATTGCTCTATGCAACACTTTGTACAAACTGTTAACTAAAACCTTAGCAGCTAGACTCCAAAATCTCCTTCCAGTTATTATTAGTGAAGAACAAACCGGTTTTGTTATGGAAAGATCAATCTATGATGGAGTGATCATTGCCCAGGAAGCTTTGCATTCAGTTCACCTTAACAAATCACCAAGCACATTAATCAAATTGGACATCAGTAAAGCTTATGACAAAGTTGACTGGCGTTTCCTCTGCAAATGCCTAGAAGCCTTTGGTTTCTCAAAATCTTGGATCAACCTTATCTTTGAATGCATATCCTCCCCAAGATTCTCTATTCTAGTTAATGGCTCCCCAGTAGGCTTCTTTAGTAGTTCGAGAGGGCTTAGGCAGGGGGACCCTATATCTCCCTTCCTCTTTATCATTATGGCTGAGGCCCTAGGAAGAACTATTACGATGGCTAAGAAGATTGCGAAGATTCAAGGCATTCCCATCACTAAAAACCTTCCCCCCTTTACCCACCAACAATTTGTGGATGACACAATGCTCTTCGGACAAGGTGACTTAAGGGAGGCCCGCGCTTTTAAAAACATCCTCAATTCTTACATGAGAGCCTCAGGCCAAGAGGTTAACTTAGCTAAATCTGCCATCTTTATGTTCAACATTGAACCCCCTCTTGAAAAAGATATTAGTAAAACTTTGGAAATTAGTATAGGATCCCTTCCTTGCAAATATTTAGGCATCCCCCTTGACAAAGGTAGGAGTCCCTCTAATTTGTGGAACAACTTAGTGGATAAGATCAAATCGAGAATCAGCTCATGGAAAGGGAAATGGCTTTCCTTTACGGGCAGAGCCACTTTGGTTAAATCAATTTTATCAGCTATGCCCATTTTCCAGCTTTCCCTTCAGCGGCTCTCTTCCTCCAAACTTACTGAAATTAACAGGCATCTAAGAACTTTCTTCTGGCAGGGAACTGATAACAACCACAAAATCTCTCTTATTTCCTGGGACAAGATATGCTCACCCAAGGAGGACGGAGGTCTAGGCATCAAAAATCCTCGAGTCCAAGGTAGAGCATTGGGGGCAAAGTTGGTATGGAGGTTATTTAGATTCCCACATCTTAAATGGGCTAGATTGCTTAACCTCAAGTACCTTAATGGAGATGACCCGTCCCAAATTTTTAGGGAATCCAATCCCCCCAGAGGCTCCCACCTTTGGAATTTTATGTTGGAATGTAGGAAGATCATTGCGGACAAACTTACTTGGAACCTAGGTTCAGGGGACAAGGCCCTCTTTTGGTCAGATTCATGGGGAGGATACGAAGCCATTGAAAACATCCATGACTTCGGGACTACCTGAGCCCTTCTCGAAGCTAATAGAGGACCCCTATTAAATAGCTACCTCTCCCCTCTAAAGAAAGGGGCTGGCTGGCAATGGATTGAAAGGGATGATGAAGTCATTCCGATAGGGGACAAGCTCAAACTCTTGTCCATTCTCAACTCTAGAAACTTTGTCCTAAGTCATGTTAAGGACAAGCTGGTATGGGCAGGCTCCTTAAGTGGAGAATACAATGCCAGGGATGGATACTTCCACATATCCAATTCAGTTCTAAGACCCAAGGTAGAACTTCCTCTAAATCTGTGTTGGGATAGGAATTGTTTACCTAAGGCAGGCATCTTCTCGTGGCTCGCAATCCAAAACAAACTCCTCACTATGGACAAATTCAGGCGTATGGGCTATGAGGGTCCTAGTAGATGTCCTCTCTGTGAAGCCAGGGAAGAGGACACCAATCATATTCTCCTTAACTGTTCCTATGCTCATCAGTGTTGGACTTGGTTTACCAGTAAACTTGAGTGGTTTGCAGCCTTCCCCAATACCATCTTAGGAATGTTGAAGGCTTGGCCTCTTCTTAAGAAGGGTTGCCTCTTTGAAGGACTATGGAAAGCTCTCCCATCATCCATAGTCTGGGAAATTTGGAAAGAAAGAAACAGGCGCATCTTTAAGAATGAAAAATTAGATGTCCACAGAGTCATTAATAAAATAGAGTCAGTTGTCATAGAGCTGGTTAATAATAGACTTGCCTCGGGGTCACTTAAAAATGCCTCCATGTCTCACTGGGATGAAAAGATCGTAAAATGATGGAAAGGCTTGACTCTCCCTCCCTTTGTAGGTGAAGGCCCTTCAACCTGCCTTCAATCTAGAGCTTCATGTAGGTGGCATCCCCCTGGTAAAGGGTGGTTGAAGTTAAACTTTGATGGGGCATCCCGAGGCAACCCAGGGCAAGCAGGGATAGGATGTGTTGTGCATAATTGGGAAGGTAGGGAAGTAGCATCCCTCGCCACCCCAGCTGGCATTATCACAAACAACTGGGCAGAACTGTTAGCCTTGGTGGAAGGTTTGCTTATATGTAGAAAACTTGATGCAAGGTGTTTAGAAATTGAGGGTGATTCGACTATAATTATCAATGCTCTTAGGAAAGGCAGTACTCCCAACTGGAAACTTAATACCTTGTTATCCAAGGTGTTGGATCTATGCAAGGGGTTTGGTAGGGTCACATTTAATCACATTTATAGGGAGGGCAACAAAAGAGCAGATAAGCTCGCTAACTTAGGGGCCGATGGCATCAAACTCCTATCCCTGCCCTCCTAAGTTAATTTTAGCCCCTTCTATCTTCTCTCCCCCCTATCTTTTAGTATAGAGGACGGAATTTCCTTGTTCCACAATCCATTTTCAAACCTAATCCTAGATCCGAGAGGTTCAGATTATCATCCTTATTATAGATATCTTAGTATCCTCAGGAAGGTCTTACCCCTGCAGGTAGACACAGGATGAGATTAGGGTTGACCTGAGCTTCAACGAAAATAAAACTGTAGGACTATGAATAAACTAAGTATATATCCAGTGGTCTGATTATGTTTGCAGGTGGCTATTCATACATTCATTCATCAATACAAATAGATAGATGGTTGGCTGGATGCATACAGGCATATATGTATGTATATATAAACATACACTCATATATTTTCCAAATATGATATATATACTCACTTACATCTTCAAACCCGAGGGATAGTTATACCGATAATCACTAATCCTCATATATATATAAATACATTTCATGTAGAAGTTATATATATATATATATAATTATATCTATTAAGCTCTATAGATATTCAGCCATTTATTTCACACTTTTTCCTGCCTTAGATAGATGTCGGACCCATACAAGCCTACCTTCAGAGTCTCCAGAGCCATCTTTCAAATACATATTCATAAAATTCATTTCTTTAGAATCCCTTCTTTAATTATTTTTTAGTAGGATCTAAACTCTTTTAACTTAGATATCTTACACTAGGTCATACCACAGTAAGGCTTCAAGCCCGGGTTAGTCCTCCTTTAGAACCTTCAGAGTCATGGTTTAAATATTTATTTTCTAAAATAATCTTCGAAGATTCTCCCCTTTATATCTGTTAGTTAGGCTCGAAATTTAGAGATTTTTGGTGATATAGGTGTTATCTCTCTTCCTTCTTCTCGGGTAACACTTTTATATGCGATGTAATAGGCTTAAGAATTAGTGGGAGACTTACCCATACATTAAATAAGTTTAGAATTATAAACATGTGCTCATATCCTAGCAAAGTATATGAAACATGGATATAGAGCTAACCCTATTAATGTATAGTCAGCCTCTCACTAAATCCTAAGCCTTTCCAGATATCCTTAGCTTTATTATGTGATCCTTATAAGGCCGACTCTAATAGCCGAATGAATCATTAAGGACAACCTTTACGTCAGCCACTCTCTCGATCAAAGTCGGTGTGACGGCTAACAGCGAAGGATGAGTAAGGCTGCTGCAGTGATGGGACATTTGAGTTAACTCAGTCTCGGTGGCGGTAAGGTAATATTAATTACCTCTCGTCTTGAAATTCTCATTCCCTGCTTATTATTTACTATTCAGTAACTGCTCATTATTAAGTTGGTAGAGTGCGAGTCCTTCCTTGATAGCTGAGAATCCTTCCGCAGAGCAACAATGGATACAACGCTCAGACTTATGGGATTGAGGCGTCAGATGGCCTTTGTGGGTGAAATTAAAGATGAAAGATTGAGAGGTATCTTGGTTCAACAGAACCCTTTGATTTCTGGAGCAGTTATGAAATTCCTAGGGAAGGATTTCATAATGAATGAGGATCGAACCCGAGCTAACTCAGATATCGCCGCTATGTTCCTATCTTTAGCAATGTATTTCAAAAGAGACAGAGAGGTGGTGGCGAATTTATGCAAGAAGGTATTCATTAAGGATGTTCTTGGTGAATTGGAACGGGTTTTGGTGAACATAGATGATGATCTCACAGCTCCAAAGCCTCGGGACTATGATGTCCTTTTCAGGTACAACAAACCGGTTCTTCGTTTTCCTATTGTAGTTATTGAAGACCACAGGACCTTCGAAGCTCTACGCTCTGTAAGGAATAGGAACTTCCAATTCCTCTCCTGGATCCTCATGGT
The DNA here is from genome assembly GCF_030272615.1 of Cryptomeria japonica. Taxonomy (NCBI): domain Eukaryota; kingdom Viridiplantae; phylum Streptophyta; class Pinopsida; order Cupressales; family Cupressaceae; genus Cryptomeria; species Cryptomeria japonica. The sequence continues at coordinate 412,998,021 of NC_081414.1, read as the reverse complement.
AAAGAAACCCCCGCGGGAGAAGTGGCTACAGAATTATCTGGATGCAGAAAATATTACGGTCATCCCTGATCACATGCCCATCCCTCGCCCCCCTGAAACCCCCGCTGTAGAGACTCCAGGGAGCTCGGAGCCTCGCTCCTCTCAAAAGCCAAGAAGGAAAAGTTAATGGCCATTGTAGGGTGCTTCGTTATAGGCAAAGGTCTGGGTCTTTGGTTTTTGAGTAACTAAGGAATATTGGAACATTAAGCTTAATGTCCTTTTTAATTATGATCGTAGTATAGGATATATCCTTAACTTGATAAGTCTCGAGCTGGTTTTTTGAAGTAATTTTGACTGCGAAGACATTAACTTATTTTGCTAAGGTAATATACAGATTATGTATCTTGAAGATGTCTAATTGCCTTAAATTTATCTTAAGCTTCTAGTCCAAAAAATGGAAGTAATTCAGTAGTATACATACATTCAGTAATTTATACTCATATATATATATATATATATATATATATATATAATAGCAATCTTGGTTAGCTTTCTATATCACTAGTTTTTTGAGATATATGGTAGCCACTTTTTAGCGTTATTCTTACCTCTGAAATGCATGGTTTAGTGGTTTTCTAAAGATGCTAACCATTTAACAGGTATCTATGTGCTATGCATATGTAGCAAATGTTTATTTAATCCAGTCTTTAGCTTCATATCCATAAGAAATTTAGATTCAAGGGTTTTCAGTACTTAAAGGTTACGGTGTCTTTCAATTCTGATTCCTGCAGATTTCCTGAGTCTCTCAAGCTTCAGGGTTAAATTTAATGGTGCGGCCATAATGATTTTTGTATGAATATTCCTTTATTGATAAGATCCATCATCTCTTACCCAGGGTTTAGAATTACTTTTAGATTCCTTCAGACTCTCTCACTCAACATTTATTTAGTCACTCCAGCATTTGCATCAATATATATATATATATATATATATACTCATGCATCCTTGTATATATATGTATATATCATACATATACATATTTCTCAATGTTTTCAAGCACTCTTGGGGCGGCCCTGTTTATAGCCCCTTCGAACTGTTCATGCCCAAAGCCAAATTCCAACCCTTGAAGTATACCTCAACCCAACTTCTCACTTCTATCCCTTAGACCCTCAGCATCATTAATGTATATTCTCGATAGCAGACTAGGGATAAATTTATAGCAGATCTTCTGGATTGTTTTGGGTCAAAACAGAGGTTATTTAGACTCAACTACAGTCTTTAATGCTGAGCCAAATCTATAAGCGGTTTGAACCCTCAAGACTTAGTCAAGACAACCACATTCCTCCCTTCGGTTCTAATGAACCAGCAATTCTTAATGTTTATTTATTATAGTATGTTTACATCGGCATTTTATCCAGGAGAAGCCTATAATTGCCACCTGTTGATTCTCTAATTTTAGCTATCTTACACAATAGAATCCTACCTCACCACCCTCTCTGTTATAATCTCAAAGGATAGGAGGTGGGAATGATTGAACCCCATTTACCAACCCTTGTTAGTGTAACCTGGATCCCTTCTCTCTCAGGGATCGCATCCAGGAGCATTAACAAGAGCTGGCAAGTATGGGATTCCTCATGTTTGGACATTAATGATTTTAACTCCTATTGCAGTTCGATGAACTATTTTCGTTTGAATATTCTTTAAAAGACATGTTTCATAAGATGAGTTTCCATCTATTATGTTGGCTGACCGATACTAACAATCTGCCTAGTGTTTGAGCAACTAACTATGCAGGCCAAACAGGCAGAATTCGTGGAAAAATGGAACTATTCAATCAAAAATCATCCACATAGCTAAAGCTGGAAGCTAAAGAATATTGACATCTTCTATTTGAAAGTTGCAAATAAGGGCTTGTAAAGGAGGGGTAACATAAAAACACCCCTCCTGATTTCCCTAGCCCGGGGTCTCTTTGGATTAAGTGGTGGTTGTACCAAAAATTGGAATTATTATTTATTTTGTAATATTAGGCTGGACTTTGGTCCCGGGCAAGGCCGGAGGTTTTCTCGCCTCAACTCTTTCCTACCGACGCCCACACGAGTGGAGATTTGTACTATAACTTTTAAATAATTAATAAAATCCTTGGCCTCGGCCTCTTACCGATCAAAAAAATATATACACGTATCTGCAATTGGGCGAAAATGATGGCAAAATGAAATGAAGTGACAGATAAGAAAGTGGGATGGAATGTAGTGGATGAAACTTTATGTACGGAGAACAATATTTCACATGGAAATATTTGATTATGATACGGTAAATAAGTTCACTGCAAAAGCTCCAGGAACATCACCTTTATCAACATGCCCAAGTGCAACAAGAAGCTCATGAATTGTTACCGAATCATTGGCAGTTGCTGCAGGAACATCACTAGTTGCTGCAGAAACTTGCATTTCATTTTGAGGAGCAAACTGCTGCAGAAACTCTTCTCTAGTAGCTGGCTTGTAATAAAGTCGTAGTCGGTGTCCATTCACTAAGAGTTTAAATCGAACAGGATCTATTGTGGACAACCGAACTGCTCCATTGTGAAAAACTTCATCTACCTCATAAGGACCCAACCACCTTGTTTGGAGTTTTCCCATAGCATCCTTATATCTGGAATCATACAAGAGTGCCCAGTCACCAACTTTGAATTTCTTTTCTCTGATATATTTATCATGCCATCTGGCTCTTTAGTTTTGAATCAATTCTGTCAATTGAACAACTATCTTTCCATTCATCAAGAGCATTTAACTACTAAATGTGTTCCTTCTATGCTTCAGACAATGTCATATTTAGTTGTAGGGCTGTTCTCAAGGTTTTATACTCAAATTCAATAGGCATCATTGTTGTTTTGCCATAGACCATCTCAAAAGGTGTGAATCCAATTGGTGTTTTCCATGTTGTTCTATATGCCCAAATTGCCTCTGAAAGCCGATTAGACCAATCTTTCTTGTGGATAGACACTGTTTTTGTAAGAATAACCTCAAGCTCTCTGTTGGTAACCTCTACTTGGCCATTAGACTGTGGATGGTATGTAGTAGATTTCCTGTGTCTTATATTATATTCATTGATCAAAGCTTTTATCAATGTTGATGTAAATTGAGGTCCCTAATCTGAGACGATTTCTCTGGGTACTCCATACCTTGTAAATATTTCCTCATAGAGAAACTCAGCTACCTTATTATCTCTTGCATGTTGCATAGCTCTAGCTTCTACCCATTTTGTCACATAATCTGTACATACCAAGATATAAGATTTGCCATTAGAAGGTGGATCAATGGGTCCAACAAAATCTAATCCCCATTTATCAAATGGTGTAACAGATATTGAGGATATAGTGGCATTTCATCAGATTTTGTAGGTTTGCCCATTCGTTGACACTTGTCACACTTCCTTGTGTACTGAGCTGCATCCTTGTGTAGTGTAGGCCAATAATAACCAGTATTGAGTATTTTCAGTGCTGTCCTTTTGGCAACAAAATGACCTCCACATGGTTCATCATGACATGCATGCAAGATGTCATATGTTTCATCTTCTCTGACACATCTTCGCATAACTTGATCAGGTCCAGTATAAAATAGACAATCAACAATCCATGAAAAGTTAAAACTTTTTTCAACTAGCAACCTTCTTTCCTTAGGAGAAAAAGAAATTGGCATCTTAGCTGTAGCTAAATAATTGGCAACATTAGCATACCAAGGAGTATGAGCCCGTATGAGAAACAAATGCTCATCTAGAAAAGTGTCATCTATCATTGTAGTCTTCCTACAATTGAAGATGTGAAAGATAATCTGCAACAACATTAGACTTCCCTAACTTATCAACAACTATGATATCAAATTCCTGCATCAACAATAACCAACAAGCCAGTCTACCGGTGATAGATGGCTTATTCATAAGATATCTAATTGCAGTATGATTTGTATGCACAAATATTGGGTACCCTATAATATAGTGTCTAAACTTGTTAAAGGCATATATGACAGCTAGCATTTCTTTTTCAGTATCTGTACAATTCAATTCAGGTCCTTGCAAATTATTGCTGATATAATATATTGCATTTTCCAACTTGTCAACTTTTTGTCCTAACACTACTCCTATAGCATAATCAGATGCATCAGTATGGATTTGAAATGGTAGAGACCAATTAGGTCCTTTAAGAACTGGTGCCTGAGTCAAAGCATGCTTAAGCTTTAAAAAAGCTTCATTGCATGCTGAGGTCCATTTAAATTCGGCATCTTTAGTAAGCAGTGTATATAAGGGACTTGCAATTTTGCTGAAATCTTTAATGAACCTTCTGTAGTATCCAGCATGGCCAAGAAAATTTCTCACATCTTTCTGCTTCACAGGGTCATTAATTTGCTGAATAACCTCAATCTTTGCTGGATCCACTTGTATGCCTTATACAAATATATGATGACCAAGGACTATTCCTTCTTTCATCATAATAAAACACTTTTCACTATTTAGAGACAAGTTGTAGTCTTCACACCGCTGCAAAACTTTCTTCAAATTATCCAATGCTTGATCAAATTCAGAACCATAGGTTGTAAAGTCATCCATGTAAATTTCCATTATGTCTTGAGAAATATCAGAAAAAATACTGATGACTGCCCTTTGAAAAGTGGCTGGAGCATTACACAACCCAAAAGGAAGAACAAAATATGCATAAGTGCCCCATGGACAAGTAAATATTGTTTTCTCCTGATCCTCAGGAGCTATTTGTATCTGATTATAGCCACTGAATCCATCCAAAAATGAAAAATATCTCTTACCAGCAAGAGAATCCAATACCTGATCTATAAATGGCAGTGGGAAATGATCCTTCTTTGTGGCTAAGTTCAAGGCTCTATAATCAACACATACTCTCCATTTGCCTCCCTTCTTAGGAACTATCACCAAGGGTGATACCCATTGACTGTCAGAAATAGGATAGATAAATCCAACTTTCAACATTTTCTGCAATTCTTCTTTAACTATCTCCTTTAGGGCAGGATTGACTCTTCTTTGAGGTTGTTTGAGGGGACAACACTCAGCCTTTATGTAAATGCGATGAGTACAAACTGCTGGATCAATTCCATTCATATCCTTGTAATCCCATGCAAAGGCATTTCTATGGAGTTTTAGCAAGTCTACCAAGCTATCCTTCCGAGTATCTACTATATTCTTGTTGATATTCAAATATTTATTCAATGCAACCTCTATCTTGATAGTAAGATCAATCTGATTTATATCAGAAACATTAGAATATGACAATTCCTACAGCAGCAAGGTATGCAAGATATTAGTGGCTGCAGGAAAATCCAATCCTGCAATACTCGGAACCAATTCCTGCAATTCTCGGTCTTCTATTAATTCATTTGTCAGAACCCTATAAAGGATTGATTCTTCATCATATAACTGCATGAGTGGCACCCGATTAATCATCATAAGAGTCAATTTCTTCAGATTCCTCTCCTAAAATAGGCCAAACAGCTTGCTGCTACTCAAGCTGAGGTTGTGCAGGGGAATACAAGGTCAATGTTTTTGTGGAACTGCCATCTGAAATCGTCATGTCTCCTGATCTACACCCAATATATGCATCTGCTGTGGCAAGCCATGGTCTTCCCAAAATGACTGGATATCCCCCAATGTTGCTTTTGGGGATAAAATCATAAAGTCTGCAGGGTATTCCCAGGAATCTAGTATGACCACTATATCTTCTATCATACCATCAGGTCTTACTGCAGAGCCATCAGCAAGTTGAAGAACTGTGGGTGTAGACCTTAAACTATCTATCTCTAGATGTTTCATTACTTCCCTTGTCATTACATTAATGGTTGCCCCTAGATCAACTAAAACATTCTTTATTTGAATGCCATTGATGACTATACTCACAACAGGACTGCCTGGATTAGAATACTTTGGAATAGCAATTTTTCCTAACATAATATCAGCTAATTGACCCATAACATGAACTGTTTGTGGATCTTTTTTCTTTCTGCTAGGTTTCTTTAGGCATGCCTCCCTCAATGCCTTACCATATATTGGAACATCCTTTATTGCTTGCAGCAATGGAATTCTAACACAAATGTGCTTCAGTTGATCAAGAATATCAAAGCTTTGTTGTTGATCAGTTGAAACTTCTTTGTCTTTCAATCTTTGGGGAAATAATAGTAATATTTGATTATGAGGTATTACATCATTAGGATCAAAGATTGGATGCTCTTCTTGTACCTCAGTAATAACTGGCTGAGAGGGATTAGGTAGTGTTGTTCCAGATCGAAGGTGAATATCATCTAGTGATAAAGAATAGGCTGGGTATTGATTAACATCAGCTGAATAAGCTTGTTGTTGCTGCTAGGATTTGATATTTGGATTAGGCAACGGTTGAGTAGGTAGTTGTGTTGGCTTGGGAGGTGGTGCTGTGGCTACAGGAGGTGGCATTAAAATAGGAGGTTGTGGCTGCTGAGTAGGAGGCTGATATCCAGAAGATTGGGATGACTATGATGGGTTTCCCCTCCATTGAGAGGTAGGTTGCCAATTCCCTTGAAACTGGTTCCCTGCACCCTGAGGTGGATACTAGTTTCCCTGTGGCTGCTGCCACTGGGGTATCTGATTAGCAAATTGTTGTCCTTGGCCTTGTGATCCATATCAATGTGGATAATTACAAAATTTTTGAGAATACTGTGGTTGCCATTGGTTATTTGGTGCATAAGAATTACCACTATAACCAGAAAAGGAAAGTGGATCAGGTGGCCTACCTTGTCTCAGAAAATTTGGTCTTCTCTGAGCAACATAGAAGACTTGTTCATCCTCCCCTTGAATTGGTTTGAAATATTTTACATCTACAATATTTCTTCCGTTGCTTACAATGAGGACAAAATTCTACAAGAAATGCATCAGCTTCCTCATGCTTCTTCTTAGCTGCCAATGTATCCAACTGAGTAGCCATATTGTTTATAATGTCCTCCTTGAAATCTTTTAACAAATGACTAAGTTCCAACCTAGAAACTCCATTTCCAAATGATGATGATGGTGCTCCTGGATTAAATCTCCTATTCTTCTTAGAAGTAGATCTGGAATACTTCTTGCAAATTTGGTCTATTTCAGCCCAAGTAGATTGTGTAATGTCACCCCCCCCATTTAGATCTAAGGAATCGGTGCATTCATCATTGATACCCCTCAAGAATATCAATTTGAGGGAATCTTCATTCAAAGTACTATGCTTGGACTTCTTGACACTAAACAAAAACCTTTCCAGATAATCCTCAAGGCTCTCATCTTCAGTTTGTGTCATTCTAAAGATATCATCCCCATGTCGATTAGTGCCTCTACAATAATCTTTATATTTTGCAAGAAACAACCATTTCATCTCATCCCATGTATTGATTGTGCTACTACCCAAGCTCATGAACCATCTCAAGGATGACTCCTTCAAAGTGGCTGGAAAAATTTTGAGTCTATGGGCATCTGTAGTATAGTCAAAACTCCTACAGAGAACATCAAACTCAAACAGAAATGTATCCGGATCCTCTGTGACCAACCCATAGAACTTAGGAAGTGAAGATGCTGGAATGTTCTTAAGGTTAGCATTATCATGCTGGTCAGAGATGGGAAACTCAAATGTTGGACCAGGTGGTGGTGGTGGATTATTTCCACCAGGAGGTGGGTTCCCTTGCATTGGACTTATGGGGGTTATTACAATAGGCAACTCTTCTTCTTGTGGACCAAAAAGGAGCTGAAGACTACCTTCTGGAAATTCAGACTCAGGGTGATTCAAATTTTGTGGGACTTGATACAGCTCAGAAAAAGGGTTTATATCTGAAGAACTATCTTCTGCTTGAGTAGTATGAGTGGGTAAAAATCTACCTCTGGCATCTCTTCTTCTATTATGCATGCAGACTCATGAAATTCAAACAATTAACTAGAAACTAAAATAATCATAAAAGACTCTTAGCTTGACACCATCCCCGGCAACGGCGCCAAAAATGTCTACCCCAACTATAATGACAATAATACCTCTAATTGAAATCTCAATCCGAAGTTTGGACATTCATATGGTAGAGTTTACTATTCTCATGGTTGGTGTTCATTTAGTTGTCAATCCAGGAACGTAAAACTTGAAATGGGTCTGCAATATATATGCACTAAGCTCCTTAAATGATTATTCTTAATTACTGTAAGAAAGGTAGGAATGGAAATCATAAAGACTAAATGAAAGCTTTTCAAAACTCTGCTAAAATGAACTAATGGAAATAATAGAAATCACATCGTTCTGCCTTGGCTGCAGGAACAGTCAAAGGATCTATTTCTAGTGGCTGCAGGAACAACCCAGTCATGGACTTCTACTGCATCTAAGTAAAAACTAACTTCAATAATCATAAACACGGGATCACTCACCAAGTGGGCTCCCTTGGATGAGTGATATCAAACTCTCAGCAAAGAACTCTTAATAGATTATAATAAGATATTTTTATTTATTTCTTCCTGAAAGACGATTACATATTCAAAAAGAGAAAATTCAGAATACTTGACAAAAACTCTGCTCAATCCCTTTCCATTCGGTCTAACTCTCAGAAAAAAAAGGAAGAGCTTATTATAAAGAAAAGACAAACTACAATGGATAACTCCAATTACGCCCAGAAGAAAAGGCGGATCGCTGTTAGATGAAGGGGATAACAGAGAGCTTGGCTGCAGGAACTGTGGATCTGAAACCGAACCATAGTCTTTGCACGCCAAAGAGATATTTTGCAGATTAAACATGCATCGGAGTTAAACTTCCATGGTGAAGTACAACTATTCCGATTATGCCATAGATCGCGCTCACTTGAATCTCCTTCAATTTGACCTCCAGCTATCTAACGTGATTCTTCAGTCCTTAGGCGCGAAAGAGAATTCTCCATCGCAACATCAATTATTATCTGCACTAAAACAGAAACAATATACAAGGACATGCATATGTATCTTACTTAACTAATACATTCATTAATTCACATATGAAATCATCCTAAATAATCCGCATATCACAGGGACAAACCATTTAGCTGCAGGAATAAATTGGCATGGCTGCAGGAATTAACAAACAAGGTTCAAACATGATTTCTTAAGTTCAGTTTTAAAACATGGATTACATATAGTCAATTCACAATATTTTACTATCACAATACAACCCAAAAGATACCAAAAACCTAAGAGTCCTGATAAAAAACATGTCAATACACCGACTTATCAAGTATTATGTTTTAGAAAAGTCTAATGGGAACGAGGAGTTTATTTTGTGCAAACTGAATATATTGGATTATTTGTAAGTGTATTTTTTGTGTACATTCTTATTCCAAAAGTTAATATACAATATTTCATGCTTTTATCTTCAGATTGTTATGTGTAATTTTGTGTTTGATGGAATCATATGTCCTCTTGATAAATCTTTTAGATTTGTTGTGATGTGCCATCACATGATGTTGTATTGAATATAAGATTGGGTTTTTATTGTTCATACAACACAATGAAACTTTCACAGTGATGGTCTTATAATTGTCTCTTGAGTTGATAGTGATTCTTGTCCACAAAGTTATTCTTTAATGGTCAAATTAAGGCACTGGTCTGTTATTAATCTTTGCTGAATAAGTTTATATGCATTGGGTCCTTATCAAAGAAACAAATCTTCTAATTTCTATCAGTACTGCTTTGTTTCATAATGGCTTAAAGCCCTAACAGTAATCTTTTACATAACACAACTATACTCACACTCATTTTATCAGTTTTAAAGGCATTCAATAAAAAAACACTTTTGTTAGCATAGTTGCAGGAAAACCTTTTGCCATCCCTGCAATTGGTAATTCTCGCAGTTTAAATTCACTCAAGACAAACCTCTTTTGTGCTTGAGAGTGTAAGGTACACCCACTTGGGTTTAGTGGAGCCTAAAGTGTAGAGGAATTTGGTTTTCAACCATTCCTGTTCGTTGGCCAAGGCTGATTGGATCAATTGAGGATTAGGCAAGTCTTCAGTTTTCGAATCTGTGGTTTTGGGCACCAACACAAGGTTTATAAGAAAATTAGATAATGAAAAATTATTTAATTATGAAATTAGAGGAAAATTTATATTTTGAATTCGAATAGAAGAATGACACTATATTAACTAAATTATTAAAATTATTTAATCAATTAGAAGAAAAAATAGTAAAATTAGCATTCACAGGTGTTAAGTCCATTTTAGGTGTCTATAGTCATGTCGATTGTCCTCTATGGTTGTGAAGTTTGGGGAAGTGGCATGCCAAATCATAGACATAGACAGTTAGAAAGAATAAAAAGGAATCTAGTCACAAGTAGTCTCAAAGTGAAAGCCATAGTCCCTTATGAGATTTTTTGGCCGAAGTAAGAACCTTAGCATTGGAGGCAACAATGATAACCAATTGCTAAACTATCTAAAGAAGGTTGCTAAACTAGGGCATCAACTTGTCCAAAACAATTTTGGAGGAAGAATTAGGTCGTAGGAAGAAGACGTGGATGAAGTAGAACAACAAGTGGGTTGAACAAGTAGGGCATCAATTTGTAGGAGTGCCCTAACATCAACAAGGAAATAAAAAAATAAGTGGTGAAAAAATCCAAGATTGTCATGTGAACAAAGTAGATTGGATAGAAGAAAGCTTACTGCTTTAAAGAGTTTAACCCAACTTGAGAAAATAAAGAAAGAATATATCTATGAATTGCTATTAAGGGAAAAGCAAGGTTGGTAATTGAGTTGAGGATTTGACTGCCTCATCTTAGGTGTGAGATTGAGAGTTCGATTATACCTAAGAAAGTTTAGAATGAGAGAACTTGCATTTTCTACAGTAAAGGTGTGATGGAGATGGAATGACACTTTGTAGTAGCTTACGAAGATATCCATACCCAATACAAAAACAAATTAAAATGTGGCAACACTCAAGAGTTATTTGAGGAAACAAAGATCAACAAAATAGACATGACTATCCAACTCCTAGGATGCACCAATACATAAGTTATCTTCATGCACCATAAATTATATATTGGTGCATCCTAAGAACAGATTCATCAAAATGACTAGCTTCTTGATCACAATCCATAATAAGAAATCCAACATCCTAAAAAATTCAAACATAACCTTAAAATATGTTTTGGATCCCTTAAACTACTTGATTTTGTAAATAACATTAAAATCTTTCATTTATTCTTACCCTAACAAAATTAAATATACAACTAGAACGTTGAAATGCATCTTGCCCTTCCCACATCTGTAGGGAAAGATCGGCAAGGGCTCTTGAAGCAAGGGAAAGTTGCGTTATTTCAGCCTCTCCTTACGATGACGATAAGTACCGCGATAGAAGATAAACGATGGCTCAAGGATAGACGCTCATACAGAGTGACGAAGCAGGCTCAGGAGCAGGGCCATGGCGAGTGTTGTATGTTTCAATTCAATTCCTCAGGCTAATGTGTATTCCTCCTATCTACATGGACATGGACACTTAGTGCCCTCTTGTTGCTCCAAATCCCCAATTAGAATTGGGACTCCACGGGGAATGGGTGGGAAAGTCCATCGATCTCTCAAGGCCACCAATTCTCTGCAGGTTTGGCAATGAATTGTATTAGGAACACAATGCTTCTGTTATTCAACCACATGCCTTCTCATTACTATGCTCTACTTATGAATGTACGCAGCGCATTGTGGAGACACCGAGGGATGAGGGCGCAGCACCAGCACACGAGTGGGGAAACAAAAACACAAGTTCCTTCATAATAATTCCAGTTTGGGCATTGGTGAGTGAGCTGGTTAGAAAAGCTTAAACATTTGGTACATTATTTGTTATTTTATGTTTACAGATGTTCCAAAATAAAAAGGCCTGTCATTTTAAACTTTTGGATAATTCCCTTTTCACTGTTGAACCGTTTGATGTTTTAAGAAACTCTCTGCTTGTTGAATTTGACATACTAATCAGTCATTTGAACGACACAGCACAGCTTACTTCTCCTCCAGCATTGGCTTTAACCAAGTACACCGACCAAGAGTGGGTTCAGATAGCGATAACATCTGCAATTGTCCTCTTCGCCTATATCATTGTGGTGCCTGTATGAATCATTACACTACCAGTAGGTTAGCTTGTTTGTTGCACTCACATTTATTTTGCACAAAAAGTTTACCTCTTTCAATGTCACCAACTATCTCACAATCCAGATGGGATTAGTTGTTTTGTTTTAATTGCTAACATAGGGAGGCTCTCATTTCGTCATTTTTGTATTCGCATGACAGCTTATCATATTCAACTACTTGAGATTGCGGTGGTTCAAGCGAAACCTGCCTGAAACAATTTTTCAGTTCTTGCTCGTCTTCCTGTTTTTCCCAGGGTGAGCTTTTTCTTTTCTTTTTTCTTCAAATAAGTAGATAGATTATTTAGAACTGTTCTTTCTTCGTTTCTGATTTACCAATTCATATGGATGATGAAGTCCAATAATATGCAGGGCATGCTGACTTGATGCATGTTTTGAGTTGTAATGTTTATTTTTCTCACTAACATCTGCCATTGACCTTGAGCTGCAAGAAACACAGAAGTTTATATGACAAAGCCAAATTATGCGTTCAAGGCTTCGGCAAGACTTCCATTGTTTCTCAACATCCATATTTATTTGAAATTTGGCGATCTTGAACACTAACTGTAGCTGCCTGTGGTTATGTATCCCATTTATTTCCTTATATTTTAGAAAACACAGGAAGCATTTGAGCCCACTCATACAACGCCTCATTTAATCTGTTATTGCAGACAAGCCTCTGCTCCTGCAAGTTAATCTCCAATGATACCCTGATTTACAACTTGTAATTAAATTATAAACTAAAAAGCACACAAAACAGGATTCAAAATAGGGAAACTCTTTAAACACATGCCGCCAATGGGATCTTATCTATAGCCTTGTCTTCTCAGAATAAAAAGCAGCACATATAGTCTCTGCTATGTGCAGCAAACTGAACCAAACTTCTGTTGATAAAGAAATCTAACACAGCGGTCAAGAGAATATAATAGCTGCATCACATGCAGTGAATAATAAATGATGCAGAAACTCCTTTTACTACTGTTCCGCATTATGATTCAGTATGGAATTAGAAATAAACGCAGCAGATAGGGGAGAAGATATTCTCAAGAAAACATGGAGCACAGATAATAAATCTTAAAACACAAAAGGAAAAACAGTAGAACGCATTTCTATTAGAAAAATATACTTACACATCTCTAACTCCCCCCATCTCTCCAACATGTGCTCCTATTTACAGCCTAAAGGCATCTGTAAGTAAACACGTCCAATTTTGACTTTCTCAATCTAAAAATAGATAATAAACTACGCTGTTCCCCATATCCCACAAAAACAGAGCAGGTACACACAACAGCTATTATTAGAAAGTCAATTCTCCCAATTTCTCCACCATGCAAAATGTAGGTTCAGTGGTGCATCATCCACCCAGTGTTTTAAAATTTCTCAACTTCTTGGTTCAGAGAAATTTAATTTTGTAAAAGTCATCCCCAATTTCAGCTCTATCAGTATGTGAGTGCTGACCTTCCAGCAGTTTTTCCTTCAAGTGTCCCCTTGTGATTCCTTGGCACAATTTGAATCACCATTAAATCTGCCCATTCATGCATTTCCAGTGTCAGAAAGACGCTGATGTTCGTTCCACCATTGATTTGGGCTGTCAGAACCATGTGCAATCACTAATGTAGACCTGTCAAAACAATGTCTGCTACTTCTACCAGCAAACTTGAAACCGCTTAGCTTGTCCGATTCATACTTCTACCACTGCATTCAGACTGAGCGAGGTTGTCATTGACCAAACTCTTGATAACATTCTTGGAGGATTTTCTCTGATCTTGCTCATACCACAACTCACCATTCCTCTCAATCCAGTGAGAACTACTTGTAGGATCTTCCGATGTTTCCTTTGAATGAAGATCATTGTCAGCCAAATCTTCATCATGTATCCCTTGAGGTGCACTATTAACTTTGTCAGTTGAGTCTTGCTCCACTTCTTTTGAATCAATTCTCTATTTACCTCACTCTTCAATTCATTTGCCCTGGTTCCCAAATGCGCCTGTCTGACTCCTTGTCCTATGTAGAATTTCATATTCCTCTTCAAGCTCAAGCCTATCTTTTGCTAGAAGAGAGAGCTGACATTTTAAATTTATGTTGTACTTCATAGGTGTTTTCTTTGCTGTGGTGAACTAGATTTCTGTTAAACTGCTATAGCCAGCCTAGTAACAAACGGCAAGCATCCATTGGTACTATGTCAGACAATACCTTATCTAGAATTTCATTTTCCTCTTCAAGTTGAAGCCTATCTTTTGCTAGCAGAGAAAAAGCTGACATTTTAGATGGGGGGCACTTCCCATGTTTTTTAGGTTATGTGCCTTCCCCTCACGTTGTAGTCCATAGGTATTTTCTTGGCTGTGGTGGACTACGTTTCTGTCAAACTACTAGGGCTGGCCTACTAACACATGGGAAGCATACATTGTTACTACATCAGACAATACCTTATCTTCATAGAGCCTGATATTGAAGGCACCAAGACCAGATTTATCTACATGCACAGTTTGATTTTTCTTCAACCAGGAAATCTCATAAGGATTTAATTTTGAAATACAAGCAAATTGTAATTTATTTATCATTTTTATACTTACCAAATTGTTAGTAGATCCACCATCTATGATCACCTTGCACACTTTGTCCTTGCACTTTCATTCTTTTCGGAAGATGCTCTTTTTAGCATTTGAGGTCTCTTTGTGTCCTAATATATAGGCTCTTTGCAACATCATTTTTTCTCCAGTTTTAGCCTCTAGTTCTATGGCTGGTGGCTCCTCTTCTTCTACTAGCATTGCTTGTTTTGAAGTTTTTGGATTTAGTGGGCAGTCTTGGGCTTTGTGAGCTTCATTGCAGATGAAACATCTCAAGGGCTTCCAAATCTCCAAAAGACTGTTGTTCTTGTTCTCTACCTCCAAAACCTTCCCTTTCTTTGAATTTGGGCTTCACATTCTCACCTTTAGGACGTTCATGGCAGCCTCATGAATTGCTTGGTATAAATTTGTACTGATTTATCCCTTTACCTTAAGTTTTGAAACTTCTATTAGTAGCCTGAAGGCAGAAATCTAGTCTTTCCCTACACTTCCCCCTATTCCTACGTAAGCATTAGCAGAAGACTAAGGACTGGGCTATATATAATAGTCTTTCATGTACTATGAATGTATATGAAATTTAAGTATGACTATTATACATATTGTAGTTTATATTAATATTGCTACTAAATTCTGCATAAGAACATTATCAGGCTTCATATATTAAGCATACATATTCAGCACCCCATGCATACCACCAAGAACAAAGATGTTACTGCCTGTAACTTAATAACATATCTGATCTGATCTGATTGATGGTGATGTGATTGGATGCTTTTGATTACATTCCTTTATATCTCTCAATGTGAGGGAGAGGTCACACCTCTTCATCATGTATGCCCTTTGGCAAGAGACACACCCTTTGAAAGTGTGCAACTCTTCATTATTTCTGCTCTTTGAAAGGGACACAACCTTTCACAAGCAGATCTGCAGTTCTCCTTTCCAAATTATCCCTCCTTCAAATGTGTTCTCTTCTCCCTTTTATACCTCATATTTGGGGGAGTCACAACTTATCATTTCATGCCTTTTTGACCATTTATTAACTTTAATTATATTTTTATATTTTAATTTTTATTCTTTTGTATTTTAATTTTATTATTCAATTATATTTCAACGTGGGGAGATTACAACAACTCTTATTTTGACTCTCTAAATCTAAAAATAGCTAAGAAACTACAGTTGTTCCCCTTATCCCACGAAATAAAGCAGTTACATGCGTGACATGCTATCTCTCCCCTCTTCAGCAAACTGAACCAAACTGTTTACAAAGAAATCAAACACAACGGTAAAGAGAATATTATAGACGCACCACATGCAGTGACTAATAGATAATGCAGAGACTCCTTTTACTTCTGTTCTGCTAGCCATGTTCTGCAGTCTGTTAATTCGATATAGAATTAGAAATAAACGCAACAGAAAAGGAAGAAGATATTATGAAGAAAACATGGAGCACAGATGATAAATCTTAAACCGAAAGGAAAATATTATAGGTATCTTTTCTATTAGAAAAGAAAAATTTACAGATCTCTAACTGCTCCTTATCTCACCAACATGTGTTTCTATTTACAATCTAAAGGCATCAGCAAGTAAACAACTCTTATTTTGACTCTCTAAATCTAAAAAATAGCTAAGAAACTACAGTTGTTCCCTTTATCCCACGAAAACAAAGCAGTTATATGCAACTGCTATTATTAGAAAGTCGATTTCCCCCAATTTCTCTACTATGCAAAACATAGGGCGGGTTCAGTGTTGCATCATAAGTTATAACCAATTTATTTCTTAAATGTCATAACAATGAGCAATAAACTTATTGTTTCAGCCAAAAGACATGAAAGCCAAATAGAGCTTACATGCTGCTTAATGCAAAATGAAAACATAAATAGATGAATTCAAAATAAAGTTGGTCCTCATGCTTGTTGCCTATCAGCCAGACAAGGAAGACCAGGTTTACATGAAAACTTGACGGTGCCAGTTTAAGTTTGTGAATTGTTTCTCTATGAGGTGCTTGTTATACTTCACTCCTTGAGAGTTACGTCTATAAAATCATACCTAATTGAAAGGTAGAATTTCTGTCTAAGTTGCCAACATTGTTAATCCTGAGAAGCAGATCCAGTGCCCCACTTTTGCCACCAAAATCAGGCTCTCAATTTTTTCAAGGGGTGAAACCTGTGAACAAAGTATATGTTATGTCTAGCAGATCTATTACATTTCTAATTAACTCCAGAGATATTCATACACATCCAAAGAAACACAATAATTCTCTCATGTTCCTCTGAAATCTCATGCTTATTTGTGGATCTGGTTAGAATTGACCTTGACATATTAAGCTCAACATGTCTTTGAGTCCATAGGTTCAATTAACTAATACACTGCCTCCAGAAAGGGAAACAGAGTGGACACTTTGGTAGTAAAGCACAATAATGGTAAAAGACTATTTATGACAGAGAGTAGTCTTCCGTGGACAAAGGGTGGGAATAATGCCAATTGGAGTTAGTATTATTAGACTAAGAGAAGGAATGGGAGGTTATATTATTAGACTAAGAGAAGGAATCGGAGGTTATATTTTAAGGCACAGACTATCACATTTTGGTGATGACGTACTCTTTGTGCAATGGTGATTTAATACAATGTTGTGCATGTTTAAATGTGATATTTGCAATGTGCTTGTTTGATCATCTATCCTCACTTAAGAAGCCAAATTGAGCATAGTTCTTTGTTATACGAATAATTAGGTGTTTAGGACTTTAGTGACACTAGACTACTAAGTGTGAGCCAACATAGCTCATCTACTATAGAGAATTCTATTTGGTTGCTCTCATAAGGCTAATTTGTTCGTCAAGATATTCATGGCGTGTAATAATGACTCATATTTATTGTGCGAAACCATGAGAATCATGATAAGAAATGGTAGTTTTCACAACAGTTTGGTATTATAAAAAGATGCATTCTATATTGCAAGGAGCTCATATTGGAAACTTTTGGTCCATGCATTGAATAATATTGGAAAAGGGTTCAAGGCTCTTGTTGAAGGAAGGTGTAAATATACTAAGGTGATTAGAATATTATAAAAGAACTCAATGCAAGGATGGCAAAAATATTTTATTTGAGAGGTGGACATATGGTATTTATTGCATGTTCATCAACTTCTTAGTGACTTGAGGTGCACAACTAGCATTCTTAAAGTTGATTTTGCCTCCTACAAAGTGGAAAATGCTAATACTTGGCACTATATGTCAGAGGTTCTCATTGAAACTGTTGTCAAGTGTTGCCCAAATTTTTTTCTCCAAGTCTTCTAAAAATTTTGGTCTCTCCTCATGTCTTGCGTTTTCTTTGCCTTGAAGAGTCATAGTGAAAAGAGAAGTCGCAAAATGTAAAAATTTGTGAAGTCCTTAACTTTGTGAGCTCTTTCAACCTCTCTTGAACCTTTTTGCAAAGTTCTTCAGTTCACGAACCTTGCGATTTTACAAAAGGCCTTTGTGTTGACTTTTTCTCTAGTTCATGAACCTTGCGTTTTTGTGATGAAGCTTTTGTGTTAGTTTTTCTCTGAGTCTATGAACCTATTGTTTGTGTGATGCCTTTGTAAATGGTTTTTAGGTTTGTAGTTTCTTTGAAAGGCTAACAAAGTTAGCTCAAAAAATTTCTCATGTTCTCCTTTTTGGTTAGTTCACAAGTTTGTGAACTTGAAATGATTCATTGGCTTTTTGGTGAGTTCTTGATGCAAGATGAAATGACCTCCTCACAAGCTACAAACTCACACAACTCAACACACATGAACAAAATAGAGACTCTTTGTTCTTAATTACAAAACTTAGATTGCAACAATGAAGTAAATTTTATTCATCAAATCATTTACATACAATTCACAATTTGGGCTTCTTTTGGCTTCTCATTCTAATTAACAAACAAGCCTCTCTCTCAAGATTTATACTTACTAACTCCTTTTTTACTCTTCCTTTCTCTGCTCCATGTACCTTGCAGTCAACAATCTCTATGCTTTCTATTGTCATGTCCCCTCCTTGATCATTATATATAACCTAAATGAAGTAATTATTATTAATTAATATAATAATTTATTTAGAAATGATTACTTGGAATAATTAAATATTTATTTATTTATTTTTTTAAAGCAAGTGCTTTTGACTGGAGCTATGAACCAGTGAGATCACAAGGAGGACCTCATCTCTGAATCGAGGGCCAAGGCATCCTCTTTGAAGCATCCTACATAGCCTGAGAGCACATCTGTCAATTTCCTAGCCAACGGACAAAGAGCAATCGACCAGCGAGCATTGGGGGGACCAAGAGCACGCTCCAAATTTATCAATCACTCCTCGGTGTGCACCAACAGTGAACTACCTCTCCGGCCAAAGCAAACCTTTGTCTGCCAAGTCAGCAGACCAGTACAACGACGGATGACGTGGAATGGCGGGGGCGGAGAGGGGCCAAGCCCCGTGCATTGAACTCACGACCTCCATTGAGGGAGGCTCGCAGCAGTACCGCTGCGCTATGGGGTGAACCCCCCAATTAAATATTTATTTATTAAATATTATTATTTAATTAATATTTATTAATTAATATTCTTGAAATATTTAATTAAAATGAATTAATATTATATTTGGAAATATTATAAATAAATATTACATATTAATAAATAACAGTCTGTAACTGTAATTGATCAATAATGAATTATTAAGTAAACATTCATTATAATTTCTAACAAATATAATAATAAATACATTCAGAGAACAAATAAAAACAATATATAATAGATGAATCCTGACCAGTAAATAGGATTAATTATTAAATCATATGCTAAGTAGACTGCTGGTGTCAGAGATTGTCCCCTCAACAATGGACAGTAATAAGTCTAATAATGCAGCGATTAATATAAGGAGTTACAATTTAAAGATAGCATCTTGCCATTACCCATAATGCCAAGGCTGCAATTTGTATTGATGAAGTGAATGATTAATAAGTTGTTATGAAGAATGACGAATTTGAAGGGACATTACACAATAAAGACTATCATAACTCAGTGGCACCAAATGGAGTATCCAATTAATAAAGAAGATTAATTAGTCATAAGCAAGCACTAATTAGAGAACAATGCGATTAAATTAAAGAGGCATGATAAGTAAACATCCATCATTTTGGAAAGGTGCGATTAGCATATGAGAAGAAGAATTAATGAATAGTTGTATCTTTTGGAAACGCCACCTGTCGTATTCACAATCAAGATATAAAAAAGGCAATTCAACCATCGAATGTGGAGGGGAATAAGAAGCGGGGAAGGGGAGAAATTAAGGAAAGACAAAGAGGGAGACAACAGTTTTTCATCGCTTGGAAATTACTTACGGGTGTAATACTGTCAATAAAGTAATAATCTGCTAATTACATATAATAATAATACTGAAAATAATGTCATAATAATAATTACATACTGGTATGATACTGCTAATAATATATTGTATGATGCTGCTAATAATATGTTGGATGGTGCTAATACAGTTGAGTACTGTTAGTATAGGAGGATATATCTGAATCCCATCATCGTGTTTGGATCTCTCTCAAGAGCAATTGTTGTAGGCACATAATTGATTGCATAAGGAATGTAGAATACACAATCTAATATAATCTTATAAGAAATATATATATATATAATCTGCATCCATCGATCAGATGTAATGTCCCCTTCTCCGCAGTGATTAGTTTTGTTGGCCATTATCCTAGTTTGGAGGCTCGTAGGCTAGTAGGGGGCAGAAATTAGGGTTTCCTATTTTCTAGGAGGATTCTTTGGTGTTTTCAGGGGGTATATGTGGGAGTTTGATAGTTTGGATTCTGGATTCCTTCTGGGTTTTCAGAGAGCTTCAAGATGGTTCGACATGCATCTGCATCGAGTGACTTTTTCCAGACTTACTATTTTTAGTAAGTGCGACGACTGCTCAGAATTTGGTTAAAATCACTTTGGAAACACTTACTATTTTTAGCAGTATGCTATTTTTAGTAAGTACTATTTTTAGCGGTTCTATTTTTAGCAGGATGTCAACAGGCCTATTCAAATGGCTATTTCCGGCAAGTCAATTTGAGCAGTTGGTCTTCCAGCATTTTTTGTTGCTATTCTTGGCAAGGATTCTATAGCTCAACTCAGTGGCTATTTCTGGCAGTATTATTTTGGTAGGATCTTGTATTCACTCAGATGACTATTTTTAGCAATTCAGTTCAGAGCCCCAACTCAGTTCAGTTTTGGTGATTTCCAGCACTTCAGTCTCCGGCTCATTTTGGCAATAATCAATATTTGAGGAGAAGGTATTTTTAATATGTTAATACCTTAGGCATGAGGTATTAATATTTGATTATTTTATGGATGGACGACTTAGGAAGGGAGAAAATATTAATTTTGTCCTAAGTCTTTTTGGGTGAATTATTTCACCTTCTTTTTGGATGCCAAAGTGCAATTTCATGAATATTATTTTTTTAAGCATTATATTTATCAAAAGTGGCGATATGGATGAAAATCTGCTTAAGTTATAATGTTTTTATGTTGCAAAGTGTGGACCAAGGGAAAAGTTCGAACTTGAAGACTAGGTGGTGGATTTTCATCTTGGGTGCCATATACTTGAAGGAAATGAAATGAAATAAATCGCTAAATGTGAGTGGAATGAAATGACATGTGATTTGGGCGAATTTGGAGGCATTTGCATTTGAATTTGAGCCTTCAAAATCTATAAATGAGAGTGTTGGGCTTCTCATTCATCATCTATGAAGAAAATTATAACGAAGTGCTGCCAAAATTTGGAGTGAAGCTTCAGGGAATGCATACCTCCTAGCTACCGCTTGGTTTCTTGCTTGCAGTATAGCAACTAATTGAGCTTGTGACTCTTCATCCAGAGGACTAGATTTGAGGAACAATGTTGCAGATTTGTGTGTCAATTTCAGATATTTTGGAGTTTTTTCTGAGTGTTCATGTTGCTGGTCGTGGTGTGTGCTGAAGCGTGTTTTCGTTCGTAGCTCCTCATGTGTGCGTCAGGTCGTTCTGGGTATTCGCTCATTCATCTCCTATGTCATGGACAATTTATCTTGTAAGTTTTTTGTTGGTTTTCTTGGAGTATTGAATTTTAATTATGCAAGTCGAAGTTTTCTGCTGTAACGCCTTATGCTGGGAGTGCTTTGGGTTGCCTGTTGAGTGTTTGGGGTCATATTGCTGCTGTTTTCCAGTTCGTACTTGGTCGCTCAATGCTTGTTGTTGGTTTGGGTGTGTTCTTGGGTGATCTGAGTGGGTTTTGAGTGAGCTAGGAGATTTTTGGTGTGGATTAGTGTTGCTGGTTATGCATTTCCAGCCTGCTGTCATATATATTAGATTTTCGAAAGTTGGATTTTGGGTGTGTTTTTGAGAGTGTGAGTAGATTGGGTGGTTAGGTGATGATTGGAGGTGTTGTTGCAGTTGTTAGCTCATAATAAGCACTTGATTATCAAATTTCATACTTATTGTAATGCTGGTTAGTAGTACTAACAGCAACATTTTGACTTTCTGTTGTTCCATTGCATAAGGGGAAGAGGGCTTAGCCGCCTATCTTAGATTAGTAATATTTCTTATATTCAGAAATCATTGTAATGAATTTGTAAAGCTGGTTAGTAGTACTGATAGCTATCTTTCAGATTTCTTATTGGGTTCCCACTGCATAAGTGGAAGAGGCTGGCTTGGCCGCCTATCTTGAGTTTGTAATACTGTCCTCCCGTTGAATAAGCGGTGGAGTTGATATTAATTTCCATTTCTTGTCCTCCCGCTGCACAAGCGGCTGAGTGATTGCATTCTTCAGTTCTTTGGCTTGTCCTTGGCTGGTTTACCGCCAAGTGATTGCATTGTTTTAATATCCTGCTGTATAAGCGGAAGGGACTGGCTTGCCGCCCGAAGATTGTAATCATTTTCAGATATTGGCATCTAATGATCCCCTTGACACTGTATGCTCTCACCCTCCTAGATTGGGCTCTCGGTGATCAGAAAGTGGAGGGTTACTTTCAGCAGCTTTTGGTTTTCATTTCCTAACATTAACAAGTGTTGTGTTGAATGTAACTTTGTGAAAAAATCGGAAAAAATTAACGGGGATATTACATCAAATCAGACCAGAACCTTTATTAAGTTACAGGCAGTAACATCCTTTCTCTTGGTGGTATGCATGAGGATGTGTTTGATATGTATGCTTAATATAAGAAGCACGATAATGTTATTATACAAAACTTAATAATAATATAATTATAGAAAGTAATATAATGATTATAATTATTATAAGAACTGCTCTGCAGTAAAATAAATATTATAATACTATCTGAAAATAAATTTAAATATATATATATATATACAGAAACAGTAATTTGAATGAACATTTTACTAATTGAATTATGGAATATTGCAGAACTGATTCAGGTTAAGATAGATTTGTCTCCTAATCAGTTTAGTTTAAGTCATAAGTTTATTGAAATAGATTAATCATGGGTAAAGCAGCTTAAGCATAGTAGGGGACATTACATCTATCTTCTACTATGCACACTTACCTGACTTCTTACCCTACAGTTTCCACAATTTCTCTGCTCATGCCAAATTGCCCTTTTCCATGACCCATAATCATCATCCATTCATAGTGTCTAATCTATGCTTCCATTCCTTTACCCATGCACATTCTATTAACAGTTTCTAACTTTCCCTAAGCCACCTCTTCTTCTATTTCTCTTCGTACCACTCAGCTTTCTCTGTTTCTTATTTTACCCCTATGCAGCCCATCTGCATGTATATACACACTCACCATTCATTTTTTCCCCCTCTCCATGCAACCACACCCCTCACTCTTCCTTGGATGATACCCCATATTATGCAGTCTCTGGTTGGTCGATTCTTCTCCACCCACTTTTGTCCATAAGTTTTTGTACCCCCACCAAAGCTAAGCCCAATTTGTTTCTCCTACCAAAAAATTCTGCTAGGAAATTGCTACACCCAACAATAAAGAGACACCAAAAAAAAAACACCGATCCACTCCCATCCGTTATTTTCAGAACCATTACACATTTGCTAAAATTAGTGACTCACAGGGACTCCACTCAAGTATTTCAAAATTCTAACCCCTACATGAAGGGCAGTTTAAAAATTTAAATTGGGGTTTTCTCCACATGGATGCTCCTGCATCAGACACCCATTGTAGAAGAAAATGTGTCTTGAGTTGAACTCAAAAATATTTGTAGATCTTGTGTTGGTCTTGGATCCACTTTTTTGCTTTGTCTACTGGCATTTTCCTGTTCTTTACTTCCGGCAACCTCACAATATCATTCCCTTTCAATCTTACTCCTCTACTTCTACCCTTCATAAGATTCAAAGTATAATATTTGACTTCCCGCCAACATAGTCTATTAAAACCAGAATAAAGAAGTGAATTCATACCTTCTCCTTAAACAAAACAAATGTCTCCCTTTATCTCTCTTTCTGTTTTACTTTTTCACCTCTCCTTCCACCTTGTCTCTCTCATGAAAATTTACTGTTCTAATGCCTTCTGAAAGACATGTCATTGATGTAGTCTGATTATTTTCACTCAAAACAGCATTAGTACAATGATTATGAGGCCTAATTTGCACATTCTTTAACAAGTAATCTAGCTCACTAACTAAGGGATCTTCATCTTCATTGCTTTCAAATAAAGAATCACCAGATAACTCCTCATTTACATCCATATCTTGTCTCTCAAATTCAATTTCATTAAAAGGAATTACTGCTGCAACAAATTTCTCTATTTCTTCACCCTCATTCTCATCAAAGGAAATAGTAAAATCTGAGCTTACCTCACCTTCTGCTGCAACCTTTGTTTTATTTGAAATCAACTCATTCCATTCCGCTTCAATCTGAATCAACAAATCATCTTTCTCCACTTCTTGGTTAGTTTTAGCAAAACAAACATGTTCTTGCTTCATATCATCTAAAAACTTGATGTCAAACAAACCCTTGCATTGCTGCATACCTTTTCCATTACTCCTTGCAATGGCTTCAACTTATGTTTCACTCCATCCTCCATCAATGAGTTTGTATTAGCATACCCATTGTGTTCTGCTCTCGTCAAATTGCCAAGGCTTCCCTAAAAAAACATGATAAACATCATAGGCATGATATCACATATTATCTCATCATAATGCTTTCCAATATTAAATTTTACCAAGCTTTGTTCGCTGACCAAAACTTTCTTCTTATGTTGTAGCCAAGCTATCCTATACAGATGCAGGTGTTTTCTCCTCTCTAGCTGCAATTTACTCACTATCTTTTTGGAAACAAGATTGTCAGTGCTTGGACCATCTATGATAACATTACATACCTTGGCTTGACACTTGCATCTTGTTCTAAACAAGTTCTTTCTTTGAACTGGTTCATTCAATAAGACTCTCTTCGTGATTAGCACTTCTCCATTTTCAGCATCCTTTGATTGTGAAGATTTATTGTCAATGACATTTGCAACTCTTGCTTTGCCTTCATTTCTTCTTTTTATGTTCCCATGTTGTGGACATTCATATGCTTTGTGTCCTCCACATTTAAAACAAGTTATCTTGTAGTTTCCTCTTCCAAACCCTCTACCCGATCTTTGTCTTCCTCTAGAATCTTGTTCACGGGGGTATGAATCATCTTTCCTTCCATTTTTGTTGTTGCCATGCTCTTTATTTTTTTGATTTTTCAGATTTGAATCCTCATCCTAATCTCCATATGATTTTCCCTCTTTCTTTTCATTTAGGCCTCTTCCTCTTTGCTTGTTCTCAAACTTCTTGTTCAATCTTTCTTCAATCGTCAAGGCAAACTGGTATGTATCTTCCATTGCGTAAACTCTTACCAAAGCTATCTCTTCTTATATACTTGGCTTCAACCCAATTATGTAACGTGTTACCTTCTCTTTGTTGGTCTTTGAATGACCACTCCAGATCAAAATCCTATGAAACTCTTTTTTATATTCTTTCATCGTTCTTCCTCCTTGTCTGAGACTTTGCATCTTCTTTAACAAGTCTAATTCATAGTCTACTAGAATAAAGTTCTTTTTCATTTTCTCAATCATTCGATTCCATTTTGTAATTTTGCCTTTACTTCTTATTCATCTTTCTAGCTGCACTTCTTTGCACCAAATTGAAGCATGACCCTTCAATCTTGTTTTTGCAATCCTTACTCTGTCAGGATTTTCTACTTCCTCAAACTCAAAGTACTCTTCCATGTTGTTTATTCTGTCAATTAATTCTTTTGGATTTAGGTTCCCACTGAATGTAGGCACATCAATTTTTGGTCACTTTCCCAATCTTGACAATACCCTCAACAAAGGGTCATTCACAACTGTTGCTATTGCTGCATCTTTTTCACCACTTGTATCTTCTACATTTTCTGTGGTTTCATCCTCTTCACTCTTAGGTTCTCTCCTTTGAGAAAAACCTCTTCTAATTTCTTGTAATGATTCAACTTGCTTTATCAGGGCTTTGAAATCTTCACCACAAGCAACATCAGGAGGATTTCTACCTCCGTTTTTTTTATCTTCCTCTACCCCAATCACATTGGGCTTCTCTTGCATACATTTTTCACAATATTCAGAAGGTCAATTTTGGTGCAAACTGCCTCCCTTTAGTGAATCTACCTGCATACCCAGAATCAACCCGCTCTGATACCACTAATGGAAGACAAAATGACCTCCTCACAAGCTACAAATTCACACAACTTAACACACCCGAACAGAAACAGAGACTCTCTGCTCTTAATTACAAAACTTAGATTGTAACAATGAAGTAAATTTTATTCATCAAATCAGCTGCAAACAATTCACAATTTGGGCCTTCTTTTAGCCTCTTTCTAATTAACAAACAAACCTCTCTCTCAAGACTTATACTTTCTGACTCTATTTCTACTCTTCCTTTCTCTGCTCCACGTACCCTGCAGTCAACAATCTCTATGCTTTCTATCTTCTACTATGCATACTTACCTGACTTCTTACCCTGCAACCTCCACAATTTCTCTGCTCATGCCAAATTGCAATTTTCCATGATCCACAACCATCATCTATTCACAATGTCTAATCTACGCTTCCATTCCTTTTCCCATGCACATTCTATTAATAGTTTCTAACTTTTCCTAAGCTGCCTCGTCTTCTATTTCTCTACGTAACACTCAACTTTCTTCGTTTCTTATTTTATCCCTATGCAGCCACTCTGCTTGTAGCTACGCACTCACCATTCACATTTATTTCCCCCCTCTCTATGCAGCCACACCCCTCACTCTTCCTTGGTCAATACCCCATATTATGCAATCTCTCCTCAGTCGATTCTTTTCCACCCACTTCTGTCCATAAGTTTTTGCAGCCCCCACCAAAGCTACGCCCAACAATAAAGAGACACACCAAAAAAAACCATAAAAGCGCAGTCCATTCCCATTCATTATTTTTATAACCATTACACATTTGCTAAAATTAGTGTCTTATGGAGACTCCACTCCTCAAGTATCCCAAATTTCTAATGCCTATGTGAAGGGCAGTTTGAAAATTTAAATTGGGTTCACTCCACGTGGATGCTCCTCCATCAGTTCTCAAACTTTCTAACTCATTGAATGTACATATATCTACACACACACATATATGTATATGTACATATACATATATATAATATACATGTGTACATATATGATATATGTATATAGAAATAAAGAAAGAAAGAGATTCTTTTATAGTCCACGATGGCGAGCAGTTTGTATATGGGTCTACAGATGGCTTATAGCAATATGGGCTACTCCATACTCCTTGCGGGAGGCACCTAATTGTGCTTCAAGTGAGGCATACATATCTTACCCCCCAGTGGGATTTGAACTTGTGACCTCTCTATCAAGAGCAAAAGTTCTCCACCACATATCTTACACATATATGTATATATGTGTATATGTGTGTTTACAACATGCCCTACCTCATCCATTGCTATTTTCTAAAGAAGATAGTAGCTACAACCCATTGCGGCCACTCACCCTTGTTCATGCTAATTGTTCTTGTTGCTTAGAGGTAAGCTTCCACAGTCGTCCATTTTCTGTGAAATTTGAAGCTACCTGAAGGTTTGAGCTATCAAAACTTTTTAGAAAATCATTCACGTCCTGCCACAATTGCCCCACTCACCTTGATGCTTCATCCATCCTTTAATGAATTATAATTGTTCGCAACTTGCCCTGCACATAGCCAACATTCTTTCTATATCCTTTTATCAACGTTTTCTTGAAATATTGGTATATTCTCTCTGGTTCATCGCAAAACTCCCAAAAATGAAGTACAAATACCAAGGTTGCAAACAAGCTACCATTATACACAATTTGCTGGCTAAGGTTGGAGATAGTTGCCTTGGACATATTGACATGGGAGATTTTTTGGGGAGGATGCAAGAAGACCCCAGGCAACCAATGAAAGATTTGTAATGGTTGTTTGGTGTGCGGACTTAGTTTTGGCATGCACTAGGTACTACCAAGCTGATACTAGAGAGGTCAGAGCTGGCGATGGTAAGGTGGTCACCAGACTTGATGGTCCAAATATTAGTATTGTTTTCAGATTGCCTTTTAAAAACACTTTTGCAAATGTCACTATTGAAACTTGCAACCATCATTTCCAAGAAGCAAAAGGCACCGGCTTAAATAATATTGCAAGAAATTTGCTAAAGGTGCCTAAGAAGGGAGAGTCTCAAATCCATAGGGCCTATACAAAGGCCACTTTGTGGAAGGAGTATCAGACATAATTACTTTATTGAATAAGGTTGCGGCAAGCAAAGGTACAAATGTTTTTGAGAATTGGATTTGCCAATTTGTCCTCACAATTGAACATGATTCACAATATATTGATTGGGGATAGATCATAAGTGACCATTTGCATGATCAATTGGTTAAATTTCAGAAGAATGAATTCTTCTAACGTTGAATCCTAATTGTTTTATGTCATTGCAACCATGAAGGCTTGGCCTGGTCTGTGGACGTGGAGTGTTTGACAACACAATGCATATATATGATTACAATTTGCAACTATAGAGGGAGGTTAGAAACAGACTTTAGAAGAGTCAATGATGCCTTCAACATGCTTATTGTAAGAGAAACCTGAAGCCTTGCAATTAATCACCAAATATGGTAGCCTATTCATCCAATTCCCTAAATTCACATACCTTAGGCTAGGTTGATTTGATGGTGTCCCTTTCAAATTTCTTATGTATGCGAATGATTACTTCATTTTCATTGGAGTATGTGGGAAAATGACAACAGTTAGCAAAAGATGCAAAGACAGGAAGAAGGTAGATTCCCAGTAAACTTGGGCTATTACACTTGCAAGTCCTATGCTGATGCAAAAATGTAGAAAGGCTTGTAACAAGAATAAGAATCCATTCTTATACAACCAGGCTATCCTTCAACAGTAATAATTATGTCAAGGATAATTTATATCTTCCTCATAACCATGTCCAACATATAGAAAATTTCTATGAAGATTGTGTGGATGATTTTGACGTGGGAAGAAGAGACTGGATAAGGTTGACAAT
The DNA here is from genome assembly GCF_030272615.1 of Cryptomeria japonica. NCBI lineage: Eukaryota > Viridiplantae > Streptophyta > Pinopsida > Cupressales > Cupressaceae > Cryptomeria > Cryptomeria japonica. The sequence goes on along the minus strand of NC_081414.1, from coordinate 412,968,818 downwards.
TAAACAAGTCGAGGAGTTTGATCTGCTCTAGAATCCTGAGAATGTGGAGGATGATTGCTCAAACCTAATAGACCGTGTCTTCATTTCTTCTATTTAAATGTAATCTCTCCAACCAATTGATTGGAATGAGAAAAAAGTGATAGATATAAGAGAGAAGATTGTTCATGTTGTCCTAAGAACAAAAAGGTGGATAAGGTCTAAGGTTTTTAAACATACTACTACGAAACCTCATCCCAAAGAATATACATGAAAGAAAAAGGCAAGTGCTTCTTCTCCTTCAGGTCCAAGTGCCACAACCATCGATGCCACCAGGTCTAAATTTGTTGTAGCGGGAGTAGTTGGAGATGATGATCCAAGGAAGGGAGTTGATTTGCAGAAACCTTGTGAAGAAGAGAGCCAAATTCCAAGGAAGAAACTGGAAATTGGGAGGCCTTCCCCACAAAGTGAAATGGATACTTCTCAAGCTCACATTCAAGAGCATCCACAGGTAATCCATGTTCTTTCTAATCCTCCTTCACAAAACCTCCCTTCTCCCCCACAACATTCTTCTCCTCCACCGCAACCTTCTCCTCCATGCATATATCCTTCTCAGACTCCTAATCCTCCTCCATCTAGTCCCACCATCTAATACCAATAGTAATTTAGCCCAAAACTATTTTGCCCCCTTTGACCTTGAAAGCCCAAATAGTTTCAGCTCCATCCCCATAGCTCAAAGAGGTCGTATCAAAAAAGACGAAATATTCTCAAGTAGAGGACCCTGATTTTGATGCAGTAGCTAAATTGCTAAGAGCTACTCAACCAAAGAAGGTTCACACAACTTGGTTTATGTTTGATTTCTCTGGTAATCAATTTGTAGAAATTGCGGAACCTACAACGGAGAAAAATGAAGAAGACATTAAAGAGAATGATTTCAATGTTATTCACAATTCTCGGGTATCACTTGCAAAATTGATTGGAATCCCGTGAAGAAAGAAAGAGAAGCTAAAGAGAAATTAGAACAGGTGATCTCTCTCACTAATATTAGATCTATCATTGATACTTCTGCAGAGCCATTTTATGCTTTGCCATTGACCTCATCCAATGCACCTCCTGATGGAAAATAAGTTCAGACATTATAGAAAAGATAAATAAGTATCAAACTTGTAGGAGAGTTACTTAAGCCTAGGTAGAAAAAGTTACTCTTGACTCCTTGTTTTACATTGAAAAAGCCATGAAGTTATGCCAACAATTTCAAAATAAAAAGGCAGAAATAGATATTGAATGTTAGGCTACGATAAAGGAAGATGGTGTTTGTGCCTTGTTGAAAGAGTTTAGAGAACTGATGAAAATAAATGTAAATATTTTGGTCAGGGAACACTTTTCAGTGATCCAAAGAAGAGTGATTTCCCTAGCTGGTAAAAAGGCATCAAGGCATCAAATGTAAGAATGATTCCGAGACAATCTATTGCAAAATTCAAATGATTGATGAAGTCTGCGAAATCAATTGCTTCTCACTTGATGTCGATAATATGAAGGATGATAGGGCTAGTTTATTAGAGGCCGCTATTGTTAAGAAAACCTTCAAAGGTATGATGTCAGAAGAAATATGCAATAAAGATAACTTTTACTTGCAATGCAATGGAAAAATAGGACACATGTCAGCACATATGATCACCTTAAAAAAATCTAAATCTACACAAGAATTTAAATGAAATTAATGAAGAGATGTTGACATGGAAATCAAGGTTAAGGAACGTGTTCACTCCAAAAGGCAAAGCTTTACTTACCAATTTCGGCAAATTTTAAAGAATATAAAGCGAAAATTGTAGCTATTCATGCCAGCGTTCAAGATAAGGACAATGACCCCAATTATAGGATAAAAGGGTCATGTCATAACATCATGTTATTTTTTCCTTTTCATATTGTTAAGTAATTTCTGTGACTATTTTGTAATAAAAAACAATGAGCTTTATTCGAAGTGTAAAACCATGAATAAAGTTTATCTTTAATACTTTTTCCCAGAGGTAATTACAACTAGTTACAATTGTACAAATATAAAAAGAGAGAAGAAGAAAGGATCTATAGGCATTTAGCTGACTAGTTTTCTATTATTTTGGGTTCTCCTTTGTATTTACCTTTCATGAGCATTTTTATAAGATGGGAAAGGAAACTTTGGGCTCTCCAATTTAGAATATAGAAATATCAAAATTTTGGGTCTATGATCTTTGCTGTAGTGAGTTATTTTGATGTTAAGTTTGCAACATACATTGAATTTCTTTCATGAATGTTATGTGAGGTATTAACAGGTTCATTTCAATCTTAAAATTATTTTTTATCTGAGTATTCTAATTCTTAAGTTTAAGCAATATTTAGTGATTATCTTATAATTTTTAATTCTTTGCTTGTAGTTGTATTTGTTGTGAGACTTTGTGTTCACACTTTTTGTATTTTTTTTTTAGGTAGTTTACATAATTCACCTTTCATGCTTTCTAGTAAAAATCATACGTAAAAAAGATTATATAATTTATCATATGAGGGAGCTACCCCTCTAAGCATAGAAGAAAAGTTGCTAAATATAATTTCTTCACCTTTTTGAGGACATGCATGTGTATACACACACACATCTTGAGGACATGAACTTTTTGGGCTAGATGATGATGAGAGGAGTGAAGATAGCAGTTAATTTAGGTCGCTTTGTGAAAGACATGGTGAGCTAAGGAGCCATTTGGTTTTTTGATGAAGAGAATGTCAAGGAAAGAGAGTTGGTTGTTCAATTGTAGTTCTTTGGTAAAATAAATGCACGGGTTTAGGTTGTTTAAATGAGAACGAAACTCTTCAAATTTCTTCAAACTATGGGGCCAACAAATATTGGTATTGTCAAGATGGCATTTCCACCATTTTGGTTTGAGGAAAAAAAATTGAAGAGCAAGATCTTTAAAATAATCCATGTAAATGTTGGACACAATAGGGGATCAAGGAGAACTCATAGCTACAACATCCACTTATTCATTGTGCCTTGTAATGGAAAGGTGGTGGATCTTAGACTCAGCTTGACCAAGTTGATAATCTCATTATTGGTCTATTGCCTAATTAACTCAATTGAGTCACATATGGGAACCTTGGCGAAAAGAGAAATCACATCAATGCTAATTAAAAGGTCATTATCCTCTAGTTTTTTTCATTTTTGATGAAGTCAATAAAATGGGCCGTATTTTTTATGGAGTTGGATTTATGCATGAGAAGTTAAACTAATTTGGCAAGGTGGGAAGCCAACTTGTTGTGAAAACAAAAAGTTTTTCTATGAAAACTTGATATGCAATTGATTATTTGGATGATCTTACAATGTTAGATAATAGACATTTTATAACCTTACATTTCTTGTACAAAACTTCCAAAATCTACCTACAAGAATAACTCCTAACAATTAACTATCAAATTACTAACATTATTTTATTTATTATTCTAAACCAACTAAAAACTAACTGAGAAATGTAATTTTTCCCAACACTTGTAGGTCAGGGAGTCAATGGAATCCGCAGTGGACCTAAAGGGACTCCCTACCTTGTAGATTTTTTGGATACCATAAATGTGAGGGGTCACCTCTTTGGAAAAAAAAGTTAAAAAAGTAATTGGTTTTTTTGTGGCTTCATCAAAAGATGAACGAGAGTTCTTTGTTTTAACTTTTTAAGCCCATTCGGAGATTGGGGTGGAAGCTAATATTTTATAGCTGCTTCAGTCTAATAGAAGATAATGCATCTTAGATTGTTTAAAATGTTGCAATTCATTTGTTTGCCTTGGAAATGATGACTTCGGGATTGTTTAATAAGTTTCTAAAGGCTTGAAGTTGAGTTTTGGCGATGTTACACCGACGAGGTTTAGCATGCTTGAGAGTAACAACACAATCCTGCTTAATTTCTTCAGCAATGTTTTAGGAAGATCTCAAACCACCTTTTCAATTTTAATGAGAAAATCGGTAAAATGGGTAAAATTAGGGGCGACAACGAAACCACGATCTCTTTTTAAAAAATTGATGGGGAGGGGGTCAATCAGGGCATTTGACAAATTAATCACAAGCTTCTTCTCCCAAGCATGCACAATGTGTGAGTTGAGAGTCGAGGCAAGTTGGACTTGACGAGGTGGTATAGAATGAACAAGAGGCTTGGGTGCGGATAGGCTAGGGACAATAAAGAAAGCTGAAGTGAGAGGATTCAAATTAGATGTGACGGGGCCAAGAGGGGCCATATAGATGTTAGAGGTGAACTCAAATTAGTAAAATTCACAATGGAGGAGGCAATAAACGTCACCAAATACATCTACAATCAACCTTAAGAAATCAAGGTGATAAGGGACCACACCAAAGGTAATGAGCTTTAGGGATTGAGAGTCACGCGATTCACAACTAACTTTATAATATAGTAGAGCATTGTAATCTCACCATCTTCTCTTACATAGATGGTTATGACCACTAGGTGTTGAAGTACCCATATTCTAATAAGCCAAAGTAGAAAGGTTATAAGGTTGTTGACTAGTTTCGATAATGTGTTTTCTAAGAGCAAGAAAGATATCCTAAAGGTAATTTTAAACTTAGTCATTTTCAAATTTGCAAAGTAATCGAGTCCACTACTTTGTAAGTTTTAAAGCCTTATACGAAATCTTATTTACTTTTAATTTCTTGTTCTATCAGTAGTTTGTTTTAAGTGATGAAAACTTTGGTTTAGGTTTACAATTGATGGATGGGTGGAAAACTTAATGCTTATTTGTTTGATACCATGGACAAGGCTAAGGACACCATCAAACATTATTATCGGAAAATAAAAGTAAATATGAGTTCATTTTGACACATAATTGGTCGAAGGTAGAGCCAACAACTCCACTAGCACATGCATGCAATGACCAATTACTTGAATCCCAAGTTTTTCTTCTTTGATTGATTGAATGTTAGTAATGAGGTTTTGGATGCCATGAACACGTGCATAGAGAGGATGTGACTAGACACAATCCTTAGATATACAATTCTTGACAATTTGCAAATTTACAAGTGTGCACGGCGGATTTTTTTCTAAATTTTTATACATTTAAAGGATAGTTAAAAAATTGAGTCCTTCAAATGTTCGATTGCAATCTCATGGATAACAGAATTGTCTAATAAGTGCTTTCTACTATAGTTTCAAAGTGCTTTCTCTTTGTAAATATTCTCATTTTCTCATATCCTCTCATGGTGTTTATCGGTGCAGGATGTTGTTGTTGGCACCATTCATTAATTTTCGCCCATTTCCAAAAGACCCGACAATGAAGGAACCTTGGTCATAGTCACTCTCATTGTATATAAATCTAGCTATGAACTTTTTGGGGGTGTTATTAACACCAAATCTCTGATATCTATCATTATTTATCATGTGCTCTTACAATAACAGTATAATTAATTAGAATTAAATTTTGTATGTATAATTAGGTTGCAAAAATAATGTGGATGAATTTCTATTCAAATCTATTTTTTTGGGGTGATATTAGTAAAATTAGTTATATTGTAAAATATGAATAATGATTGTTAATTTAAATATTATGAAAATTATTATTATTATTATTTTTTTTGTGTGTGCATCTATCTATCTATATGTATTAGAGAAACATCTATTACACATACACATGCATCACACACACATGCACATTTGTATATATAAAATTATTTAATATTCATATTAAATTTATTTCATAATTTTGGACTCTTCTTACTTAATACAATATCATCATTATGCCTGCTTGAGTGCTGGTTTGGGGCAGTGTTACAAATAACTTTGTAGAGATTATGGTCTTGAAACTTTTGTTGACTTTGGCCATTGACAATCATCTAGATAAAATTCAAGGCTTCGGAGATTTCGAAGTTATTTGATTCTCTCACCTATTAAAGATTTGATTGATAGGATGTGCATTCTTTTGCCCCATATCCTTTGTTCAAGTTTATGCAGATACCCTTTCAAAGGAAGGTTTACAATTGGTTGTTGATAGATGGGATATTACAAAACACTTGGAGGATTCTCATTTGCAAACAAACGCACTTTCTGTGTTTAGTTAATCTTGTTCCTCTCTCTTGTTGGGGGCTTGTCCCTTCTTGGCGGTTGCACTTCCTTTCTTGGCCTTTGTTTTCATTTTCCTTCCCGTTGTTTGTTGTCCACTTGTTTTTAGTGGCTGTTTGTTTCTTTTCATGGGTGCCTCTTTGTGGCTGTGTTTGCTGCTTTCTTTCGCTTTTGTTGTTTTTTCCACCTGTAAAGCTTCTTCAACTTCTTCAAGATGTAATCTCATAAATTTCAATATGAAATGTTTTTTTCTAGGGAAAAAAAAACCTATATAAAATATCATTGAATTTAAACATCTTATGAACTAAAACACTACACTACATTTTTAAGATTTTTTTTTCAAAATACATTATTTTTAGAAAATATTTTTTTTTATTGATAAAGGGTCATAGCCATAAGATTTGTGCTATATTATAAAAGAAGATACAAAATTCCAAAGTAGAGAAGCTATCCAAAATACTGCCAAAAGATCTACTTCCCAAACTACCATAGAAACCTGGCTGGAGATTATACAAAACCCTCCAACCACATATCCTTACTAAATCAGACGCCTAGAGTACAGAGTAAAATGGCCTCTTCCTACCTATCTACCACAAATTAACAAAGGATTACATAAAATAGGGGTAAAAAGAACTACTCCCCCGCAGGCCGACATACATTAGGAAATAGAAAAAGCAACTAAACATGTCGATCCATTAACCCAACTTTTCCTTTGTCACCTAGATTAAGACCATCTACCCTCAGCTCGACCCAATCCTCATCGCTGGTGTCAATCACATTTGCTCTCATATAGCTCCGAATCCATTACTATAGTACCCCTACCCTTGTGATGCCCCAATCGTAGATGGTTATAGGTATTTCATACTAGATGCTACTTGCGACACTCAACTAGATTTGGATGATACGGGCATTTGGTTTGTGATTAAATTTTTATTAAGATTATGCTGGACATGTAGATTAGTCTATCTTATATACTTGAAGTGAAAATGAAAATACGATGTAGCTTAATTTCTAGGCAATATCATCCTGATTGAACAAATGTTTTTGAAACTAATAGTTTATAGTAATTTATCTAAGCTGAAAGAGGAGAATGGAGATTTGTTGTGTTATATGACAATTACATTGAAATAACATATATTTCATATACAATCATTGTTAAAGTAATTTTCTGAAATTAACATACCTATAATAATAGTAACCAATCCTTTCTCGATATCTAAAAACACCATCCACTTAATTTATATATATGACTCAATATAATATTATGTAAAATTTATGTTGTCACATAATTGCTCATAAACATATATATTATACATATACGAGGAGGATCATCTATATGAATAAAATATTATAAAATATGTAACATTTATGCCTAACATCCCATAAGGAAAATTAGTACATTTATAAGATATGGTTTGTTAAGCAAGGAGTGAGTGAATTCAAGATAAGAGCGAAATAAATGAGAAGCTAAAAATAATGCTATTGTCTGGTCAAATGTCACATTCTACAACCACTGCGAGTACCTATTCTACCTTCCTACGCCATACCATATCAATAAACTTGGTTCTTTCCCATCCTGGCTGTCACGCGCAATACTTAATGTATTAACGCCATTATTCTCAGCTACCACACCCCGGCTGCGTCTATTCTGGTTCCAAAACGGACCTTTCGTACATCGTGTTAGCGACAGGTTAGTCAATCGCAGCCTTTCATTGTAAAATCAACGGTGTAAAACGTGTGACTAACACGCATGTTAGTCAGTCCGTACTGTCATTTTAGAGCCGGAATAGACGCGTCCCCACACCCCTTGGTTGAGTACTAAGGCCATTGAAATTAATGTGAAGCTACTTATTGAAAATCATACTCCATCTTTTCATTAATGCCAGTCAATGTTTGTAGATGGGCGGGGGTATGGAGCCAGTATGGGCATACATTTTCTACAAAAAAAGGCTCATGAATGGGCACAGGGGACTAGAAAAATTTGTTTTGGAAGTGGCTAAAACCTTTTGGAAAAAGGGCACGCTTCACTGCATTCTGGGAGAACACATTCTGAGAAGAGAGGGAGTGCGTATGGATTTGAGGAGGTGTTTGGTATGAAACTGCTGTGTTTAGGAAAGTGGAGGAAACCGTAAATTGTCATGTAAGTCCAGAATCCCTTTAGAAAAATAAATAAATAAAAATAACTGATTGATTCTACCGTGTTTCTGCAATCATTTTTACCTTGCAAACATTGTAACTACGTATGTTCATAAGTGGTATTGGTGAAGGAAGGAGGTGATTCTTTAATTATGAAATTTGTTCTTCTTTCTTGTCTTTTGGGTACTAAAAAAATAGAGCTTTTAGGAAAGTTCCTTTGCTAGTGAAATTGATATTTATTTTGTAGGGGTTTTGTTTGCTATGAGTGTCTGACCTGATTTTCTTTTATGTTATATTTTCCTACCACTTGTTGTCTAAGTTTTCTTCATTTTAAGAGAATCTCGGCTGAGTACAGAGAATACTAGTATAGAGCCTTCTTTAATCAAGAGGGTCCAGAAATTACATTGAAAGATTTTCTTCTAATAAGATAGAGTACCATCTGTGCACGATGGGAGGGGAAATCACAGCTCCAGAATTAGTACACAAGATGAGAATAATTATTGATTTCAAATATTGAATTTTCTTTTTAGTTTCAACATTTACACAGGAGGAATTTAAATGGAGCCCAATTAGAATCTCACATCTATAGAAGAAAAGACATATTTATGTTAAAAATTGAACATGAAATACACCTGCTGAAGCAGTTTTTCTTTGCTGTTGATGGCGTCCCTCTTTCTGGTATTGAATGCACAAACTTTGATTTAAATTTTTAACATACTGGTTAGCATTTATGTTGAAACAATACCTTTTCTTTATGTAGCTCAATTACCTTTTCATCCTAAAGATATTAGCCAGTTTTCCGTATATTCTATAGAATATTATTGGTAATTTATGTTGTCATATCATTTCATATTGTTTCCAATTTGACAACTTCATTTTATTGATCATATTTTGTTGACTGAAATTAAGGTTAATTTCAGCTTAAGTATTGGCTATCATTTTTCTTATTATTTTATAATAATTTCCTATTGCATAATGGCTAAACCTTCTTTTTGAATCATCTGGTTTAAGATTTAATGCCAGAGAATTTGTGCCATTGTAAAACTGTGGAGTCTATCCAGAAGTAACTCACGCTTTCAATATAGTGTTACTTACAATGACTCCAAATCAATATAATAGTCAGCCTCTTTCGATTTGCTCGTGCTAGTCAATTTATGCATTAAGTAAACATAAGCTATATATTTTCAGAGTTGGCAATATGTTTCATGTAGATTGTATTTATACGAATGAATTAGATATTAGCTTTATTGCCTTCAACAACTTTTATGGTCTGGGAAGTCAAAAATCGATACGCTTACCCTCTGATTCTCTTTTGCGTACAAGCTTACTTGGGGAACCAACAGTCAATCTTACTGAAACATGGAACTTTTCACAATGTGATAGGCTTCCTTTGGCTCGCAAGGTGTCTCTAACTTTTGAATTGTAAACAATCTGCAAGGTCAATCCGAGGCATGCCAGTTTATTTAGTTATAGATAGAGAAGAGAGAACTTCTGAAGGCATTTGAATGACTGCATATGCTAGGCATTGAAGCCCAATGCTCAGGTTCTTTACCTTACATTATTTCCCTTTATTTACTCCTTCGGAGTTTTGCAATTGGAGTGAAAGGATAAAGTAATTATCCATTGTATTATTGATGCATACAAGTTGATGTACATTTATTCCAGAGGATATATTTAATATATAAGACTTCCCCTGCCCTTTCCGTGGACGTAGCCAAATTGGCGAACCACATAAATCTGGTGTTGTGCATAAAATTATTCTATCTTGCATCTGGATAAATCTACTCTGCAGTTATATGTCTGCACTTTATAGATCATCACTTCTATGTCTGGTCAAACATATAATTGTAATTAATTTTCAAGTTGGCCTGTGTTTAGAATAAATAGTTTAGTTTTTTTTAAAAAAGCTTTTATACTTAAAACACTAAGATTATATCCTTGTTGACTGTTTAGTATAACTATTCTATAGTTCATTTAAAAAGGTTCAAAAGAAAACCTTGTCACTCTTTATGGCTGCATATTTATATTTCAGCCTCTTTTCTTTCTATCGCTTCAATGTTTTTATTTCAGATCTGTAGATATAATATAATTTATTCTATTTGTCTATGGTGATCGTTAATGAGCTGCAAAACTTGATTGATATGCTGTTCATCTCCATAGCACTTTCAAGTTTTGATTCCTTTCTTCAGGCTGAGTGCTGCATTCATTATTAAAAAGTTATTCCTTATGTTATTCACATGATCACCGTTTTATTCAACTTTTGCTCTTAAAATCTGCAGATGTATTTTCAGGATTGTAGAGGGTTTGTTGATTTGTTGTAGATATAATTGTTTGGTATCTAAAGTTGCTGTAAAATAAGTTGATTGAAAGATATAATAAGGGCAAAGTATTATCAAACTTCCATAGTTAATATTCTGGAATAATGCTATTTATGTGTGATTAGTAATCACTCTTTGATATAAAAATAAATATCAAAATCTATCAATGTCATGAAATACAAGCGTGGGTTTCAATAACAGTTTTACTGTTTAATCTTTTTATTGGAGTTAAACCTATAGAAAAACTTAATAACGTGGGGAAAGGAAAATGAATGAATTTAGAGTTATGGTATTATTAACACATTAAGATTCACAGTTAAGTAGTTATATGTTAATTAATATTAGATGTTCTTACCACAAAATTAATATTTAAAGCGATATATTTAGAGATGATATTACTAACAATCATAAAATAATATCAATAATAAGAATGATCACAAATACCATTATTGTATATAAGAGATTAATGTATAGATACATTACATATGGTGATAACATCAAAGTTATAAATGATATTTGGTGTAATCAATGTAGATTTGACTTGTACTACATATCATTAAGCTGGCAATTAAAAATAATATTGGTACTTTAGTCATAAATTGAGTTAGAATTAATAAATTGTGAAATAGTAATCATATTAAGGAAAGACTTACTTTTGATTAAATATTTGATTGTTATTTCTATTGTTGATATTAGACAATGCTATTGGAAAATAAAAATACCATTATAAATAAAACGAAGAACAATCATAAAATAATATCAATAATAAGAATTATCACAAATAACATTATTGGATATAAGAGATTAATGTATAGATACATTACATATGGTGATAACATCAAAGCTATAAATGATATTTGGTGTAAGCAATGTAGATTTGGCTTGTACTACATATCATTAAGTTAAATATTAAAAATAATATTGGTACTTTAAGCATAAATCGAGCTAGAATTAATAAATTGTGAAATAGTAATCATTTTAAGGAAAGACTTACTTTTGATTAAATATTTGATTGTTATTTCTATTGTTGATATTAGACAATGCTTTTGGAAAATAAAAAATACCACTATAAATAAAATGAGTTATCCATCCATTGTCATTACACTATTACCCCTAGTTAAAGGTCGAGTATCTAAGTAACATTTGTGTTAATATTATAACTACTAGTATGTGCAGTTGTCATCAATGATTAGAGTTTCTTACTTGTAATGATTGAGACCATGAAATAGACAATTTTAGTAAAAGGTTTATTGACGAGAAGTGTCACCTCTATTTAGTAATGCTAACATATTCTTTTAAGCAAATTTTGGTTACCATTAATTGTATATTTGGAATGTATCAATTAGTTTGATTTCATAATAACTTTAATTTTTTTTAATAAGATAATAACCTTTTAGTTCATTTTCACACTTACTATATGATAATGTGTTACGTGTCTAAAATTAATGTTGTCCTTATGTGCCAACCATGACATAGTCAATATTAGATTTGACAACATTGTTATTGTTGATATTAATCTTAGTTTGGATCAAACCAAACATCCTATGGATTTATCCGTAGTGCGTGTGCAATGATGTGCATGCACCAGTGTACTTGTGTTGTCCCACTTTTCTTGCCTTTAGGCAACGTGCTTGCAATGTTGATGTACATGTAACAATTGTTAGTGCATGTAGGCTCATATTACATCCTTGCATGGCAAGCTATACTGATAGATTACATGTTTAATAAAAAAAAATGTTGGGTGTTGTGTCATGTCCATTAGATTTTTTTTTCGCATGACAGGATTAATCGAGTAATCTTCGTTGGAAACCCTTTAGGAGTTGTGTTAAGTCTTCTGCTTGTGCAAATTATATTGCAATGTTTAGCTTAATGCATCTTAAAATTCGTTAATGTTGTAAAAAAATAAATATTTTGCACTCTTTTCGAGTGTTTGTAGTTGTTTCTTTTAGGGTATCTTGACGGGGCATTACAATTACTCCCCTTCATTCTTCCTCATGCGGTAAAGTTTCATTAGGAAAATTGCATTGTGAATGATGCTCACTTTTCGAGCTCCAAATACACCCTTGCATCTTTAATCACCAATATGGGCAAACGTGGCACTGGCTTCCCATCCCGAATAATGACCTTATAATCCTTAGGATAAGGAATGGTTAATTCATCACTAATGTTTTCCATAACCTTGTCCAGGTCTCCAAGAATTTCTTTCTTGAAGATTTTGCTACATAGTTGTGCCATCACTTCCTTGGACTCCCCAACATGAAGGAGTGTGGCCAGAAACATTGCTAGAATTTCTGTATTGACCCTATATTTATGCGAGGTGAATATAAATTCCTCACCTAGAATCCTCATAAAAGCCCTCACAACCAAACTGTGGGAATAAATCAATACCTCCTTCAATCTCCTATCCTTAATCTCACCTATAAATGCCATTTGTCTCTTACTCGCTACCAAATGGATGGTAGATTCCATATAAAAAACCCTCTATAATTTCTCACTCACAATTGTAGCTGCTCGACTTGAAGTGTGCATGTAAATAATGCCTAGGAAAAAACGATAGGAATGATCTATAGGAAAAACTCTCTATCCTACCAAATTGGGACTTGTATCATAAAGGCCAAATAAATGCTAAGTCTATAAAATTCCTTGAAAATCGAAATCAAATCATTCCTTGAGAGGGTTTTGTCATTCCTTAGGCTACTGTGTCCTAATTGTCCATCAACATGTGTGAATAGTCATTAAGAATAGCTGCCATTGCTTCGACACATCATTTGATACTCCCAATTAATATCTATGCATATTATTATAAAGTCTTTAATGACATCTATGTTGACAATGTAATACCTTGAGAAGAAGAGTACATCCAACTTTGAAACTTGATAATGCCACATCATCAAAACACTGTGGTCGTATAAGATGTCCACCTCACCATTTAAACCTCAATTAAAATTTGAAAAACCTTCCCGCTCTCAACGGCTATCTTGCGAATGCAATGTATTACAAAACACATCTAACCCTTGACACACTCAACCCGGTAAGGCGAATCCGACTGTTGGAATAGAAGAATCCTCAACCACCTCCTTGTCTGCTCCCAAATTAGCTAAATGGTCGGCTATCACATTTGCCTCCCTATAAATATGATTAATCATAAATGCCTCAAAATACTTGAGCAATTCCAAGGCTCCACCTAACAAGGCATTCAATCTCCAATTCAATGTAGAACTGGTTCTAATTGTATTGATCACCAATGCTGAATCTCCTTCAATTTCGATCTTCCCAATTCTGAGCTTAAGGCAAAGAAGTAGACCTACTGTAAGGGCTTTAAAGTTTGCCATATTATTTGTGTCCTCCAAAGGCTTAGCCAATCTGCCCACTACTGATCCATCCCGACGATGAACTACACAACCCGCACCTGAAACTCTAGGGTTTCCCGTAGAAGATCCATCAAAGTTTAATTTAAACTATCCATCTTCAGGGGGAACCCAAACACCGATCTCTCTCATCTTTTTGTTGTCCTTCCCACCTTTCCCACAAAAGGGTGGGATTCTTAGTCCATTCTACCTACCCCTAATAATCCCATCCCAATTAGTGAATTGGGAATCCTTCATGGGACATGCTTCAATCCTATTGTTCACCACTTCTACAATACCCGCTTCTAACTTATTAATAAAGGAACCCCATTCCATCTTCTTATCTCTAAAAAGTCTTCAATTCCTCTCTTTCCAAATTTCCCATATAATTAGAGAGGAACTTACCACCTAGAGCCTGTCATATAAACCATTACTAGGCCAACACTTAAACAAAATTAAGATATCATTGGGAAGAATCGTAGTCTGACCCAATTTAGCATAGAGCCATCTCCAACACTTTTGAGAAAAGGGTCAGCTTAATAGGATGCAATTAAATGTTTTTTCATTTTGTTCACAAAGCACGCACCTGGAGGGACCTTCAAAACGAAACTTCTCGAATCTCTCTGTCGTGAGAATTCTACCTTGTAAAGCTACCCACAAGAAAATGCCTACTTTGGGGAGACATAATTTATTCCAACATAGTTTAGTAGGAATGTTTGATAGTGAAAAATGATGTTTCTTGATTATATTATTCTATACTTCTTTGGAGCTATAGCTACCAAATTTTCCTCCCACCCAAACCAGTTTGTCTTGACTATTCTAAAATGTTAAAATTTTTCCCTTCAGAATGTCCTTTAAATGTCTAACCTCTTAAACCTACAAAATGGGCTCAAAAGGTTTCCATTTCTATCCCAAGATGGGATGATCATCAACAAACTCCACATAATCTCTGACGTTTGATCCCCAAGCTTGTTCCAAGATGTTCCTCATCCTCCCCACATCCAACAAAGAAGTAATGTGTGGGTATCCTCCCCAAGAGTCCTCCCAAAATAATGCACTTCTGCCAACAATAATGTCCCAAGATAATTCTCAGTGATGATATTCCTACATTTCAGCATAAAGTTCCATATTCTGGACCCCTTATTTGGGTTAGCAGTCCTAAAAAGGCCACTATTTCTATCATCCTCCAAATATTTTCCCCTCATAATTTGGACCCATTTAAGATGCGGGTCCTTGTACATCTTCCACACTAATTTAGCCCCTAGTTCTTTATTTTGCCATAATTGATTTCTCAAACCTACCCCCCCATCTACTTAGGTTTACAAATCTTATCCCAAGCTCCTCTTTGCCAATCCTTGGAAAAAGAAATTCCTCATCATTTGAATAAATTTGGAATGAGCTCCTGCCAAGAGAGAGAGATGGGATATTAGGTAGATAGACATTAATGAAAGGATAACTTTTAGCATTGTGACTCTACCTACCCAAGATAACCGTTTCTTTATCCATGAGTTCATCTTTATGTCCATCTTCTCCCTCATAGGTTCCGATACTTTGGTGGAGTTAATGCCCTTATCAAGGGGAAATCCTAAGTAAGTATAAGGTAATTTGCTTGGTCTAAACCCCAAAATGTTTAAAATGTCTCTTGCATCCCTTGGTTTGATAAAGAAGAAAAAGATTTCTAACTTTTCTTGACTAATCAAATGGCTAGATGATCTTCTCTTAACAACCTTGCTTCCACCCTATTTCCATCTTTGAAAAGCATAGGATCATTCACAAACTGTTGATGAGAGTTAGCTGGTTGTGTATTTGTAACTTGCATGCCTCTGCCTCTGATCAACCCCACTTCTTGAGCTTTCGTGATGGATCTACCTAGAGGTTCTATCATAATAATAAACTTAAAAGGACAAATAGGATCTCCTTGTCTTCGTCATCTGGAGGATTTAAAAAAACCCTTCGGGGGAACCATTAACCAAATTGAAAATATAGGACTCGATATGCAATAAAATATTAGGTTAATCCATTACCTGTAGACTTCTAGGCATTTACTCAAGAATCTCTAGTCCACTTTGTCATAAGCTTTCTTAATGTCAAGCTTTATTAGCTTACTTGGCTGTTTGATGTTGTGAATGGAATGAAGAGCTTCTTGAGCTATAATCACTCCATCATGAATTGATCTTCTAGGCAGAAAACCTATTTGTTCTTCAGCTATGATTGATGAGAGTATATTCTTAATTCTATTGCCCAAAGCCTTTGTCAAAAATTTATATAGGGTGTTACATAAGGAAATTGGTTTGTAGTCATCTAGACTCATAACATTTCTTTTTCTTTGGGATCAACACTACAAAGTTGTTATTTATCTCTCTTACAAACCTTCTTGCTACTCTGGGAACCTCTAGAGCTTCAACCAACTCATCCCCAAAATTATACCAACACTTTTGAAAAAAACTTGCTGGAAAGCCATCTGGGCCAGGAGCCTTGTTTGGATGCAACTGCTTAAGTGCCATTTCAATCTTTGTCATCGAGAATTTACCTGTTAGCATCGTATTTTGTTCCTCTAAGACCGATTTGGGAATATCATCACTAATTGAGCTATTAAATCTAAACCTTCCCAATTATTCAAAACATTGTTGAAGAAGGAAACCGCCTCTCTTGCAATACCCCCTGGATCATCAATCAGATTACCATCATCTCCTCTCAATCTAAAAATCCTGTTAATGCTCCTCCTCATCTTAGTGCTATTTTGAAAAACTTAGAATTTTTGTCTTCTTCTGCAAGCCATATCTCCCTAGGATTTTGTCTCCAATAAATCTCCTCCCTTGCTAATACCTTCTCATAATCTCTCAAAGGCTCCTTCTCTTTAAGAAATCTCTTTTCATTCATACCATCACTAGTAGCTTTTGAATTCAACTTTTGCAAGGATTCCTTAATGCTAATCTTTATTTCAAAAATGTTGTTAAAATATTCCCTATTCCATTTTAGGAGCTTTTGTTTAATTGATTTTAATTTAGAAACAAAGAAAAAGAGCTTTGAACCTCATTCCACGAAATCTCAATTAACTCAAAAAACTACTTGTACTTCATCCACATCTTTTCAAATTTGAAAGGGCAATTCATTGGTCTTTTATCCACTACCAAAGTTAATTCCATCAAACGATGATCCAATCCTGAATAGGCTAAAATAGAGGACTTAATCTCCTAGGGGAAAGAAGTCATATCCCTTTTAAAGAAAGATCTATCTATCATCTCTGCATTATAGCTAAAGCCCAATCCTCTATTATACCATGTAAAGGAACCATTATTGGAGGCCACTTCCAATAAGCTATTTTTGAAAATCCATTCCTTAAAGTCTTTTTGAGGTTGCAATTCCTTTTGGATCCCTCCTCTTTTCTCTGATAAGTGCAAAATAGCATTGAAATCTCCTCCAAATAAAATTTGCTGAAGGAAGCTAATTCAAAAACTCTTCAAGCTCCATCCACACTTCCTTTTTATTTCCGGTGGCAATAGGGCCATAAACATTAATAAGAACAAAACTCAGATTGCTAACCACACTTCTAACCTCCCCTCCCATCTAGTGCTTACTCTCTGCAATGAGTACATAAGAAACTCTAGTAGGATTCCAAAGAATCACAACCCTCTCGAAGCTCCCATTGCTTGAACATTTGCTATTCCCCGCATACCTATTCTTCTTTGGAATCCAATCATTTCCTCTATAGTTAATTTTGTTTCCTGCAACAAAATTACCTCCGCTTTGGCCAAGGATATTCCATGCCTGACCAAACTTTTTTTGTTAGAATCATTTAAGCCCCTAACATTCCATGATAGGAGTCTCATGTCTCCTCGGGAAGGAACTTCTCCTTCCTTGCATTTAATAGGTTGGTAATTTTAGTCTGATCCACTGTAGACCCATCCATCTATCTAAGTTCTACCAAAGATTTCTTACCTCTCCTCTTATTTGTTGATCTCCCACAATTTGGTTTATCCTTATTGGGACAACATTGGCAAATGCCTAATATTTCTTCCGCTTTGTCCTCTTCCTCATCTTCTTGATTGAAATCCTCTTCAAAAAGAATTTCCTGATCTACTTCCTCCTGGATATCTAACTCTAGTATTTTTTGAATCAACATTCATTTTCTTCCAGCTGTTCTTCATTTTCTTTTGTTTTCTATTGGGTAATTCCAAAAAAATCTCAAATTGCTTCCAATATCACTTGAGATAAAAATAGGTGATTTCATGCACTTTTCTTTAATTTGTTCAATATTTTTATTTAGAAAAAGCCTTTTCAATATAACTGAACCTCTTTCTTCAAAAGCTTTGAGTTTTAATTTTAGAGAGAATAATTAATTCAATTTAATTGCTTTTCCGATTTCTTCAAGTTATCTCAATTTTAGAAAAAGAAATATCTTGAGTTTGATTTCTTCTCTCAATTTAATTATTTTCTTTTGTTTTCAATTTAACTCTTTCTTTTGCAGATTAATTCCTCTTTTTGTGATAAATCTCTCTTTGTAAATTAATTCTTTTTTTAATGATCAAATGATAAATTTATTTATTAATTAAATATGCTAGGATATTTAATTAAATAAATAAATTTATCATTTGATCATTAAAAAGGGAATTAATTTACAAATATTTAATTAAATAAATAGGATAATTGATCAAAATGATTTACTTGGAATGATTTAATTAATTAAATAAATATTTAATTAATATTGAGTGATTAACTTGCCATTTAATATTAATGATTGAAGAATTAATTAATTAGGTGCTGAAGGCTGATTTAATTGCCTTTGGTTAGGACCTTGGTGATGTTGTCGAGATTAGGGGCCCATGGTTTAGGTGACCATTTTTAGGGTATTACATTTGCCCCTCTTTGAATTAATGTGAGAGCAGTGCGTTGGTTCAAAGAATAGTTGATGCCAAATAGATATCAGTTCTGAACTTGATGGATCACAACCGATGAAGAGTGAGATGTTCAGCTTGATTTGAAGCGATGAAACTGAACAGATTGATTAAAGCGATACCGATCTTGAACTTGATTGAACTAGGACCGATAAAGAGCAAGATATCATTCTTGAATTTGTTTGATCAAGAAACAAGCATTGATCCAAAACTTGATTGAACTAGATTGAGCGAGAGATGCAACCGATTCTGAACTTAATTGAACAAGAATTGACTAAGCAAAAGATAAAACTGATTCCGAACTTGATTGAACAAGAACCGATTGAGAAAAACGATAAAACCGATTCTGAACTTGATTGAACAAGAACCGATTGAGAAAAACGATAAAACCGATTCTGAACTTGATTGAACAAGAACCGATTAGCAAGAGAAAATGTCCAACTTGATTTGATATGATGAAATTGAACATCGATTTGAAGATTGATTCAGATAAGGACAAAGATTGATATGCCCCTAGAGATTGCTTTATTTGACATCAAAGAATCTCAACTTGATACAACGTGATTTAGTTAAGATGCCCCTAGTAACAAGGTTTAATTGATTTTCTTTGTTTGAAAAGAATTTTGCTCGACTTTAGGTGAAGATGATTTGAAAAAAATTCTCAACTTTTGATGATGATAATCACTGAAAAGATGTTATAAGTATGCCCCCTTGGGAGCGAAAACGAAAGATAGCGAGGGTACAACGATTGTAGGAAACTTTTAGCAATGATAATTATTTGAGCACGAAGAGTGATGTTGAAGAATTAAAATGAGAGCTGATTTGAGAATTTAAATTGAGATTTAGAATTGAGCGCAAAATGATTCAAAAATTGACTTGAACATGAAAGTGCTAAGTGGTCAACATCGTGAAATTTTGACTAGAGAATTGACGTTAGATTTTGATTTTGATCCTGAAAATGGACTTAGGACCATATCTTTTTTTCTCTCTACAATAGAAACAAAATTGAAAAACAATTTGTTTCTCTATTTCTATATAAAATCATTCCAATATTCGTACTCTTTATATTATTCCTCTTTCCAACATTATTTGTTCATTTCTTGAAATAAGGAGTTTTTTATGTCTCGTTATCGCGGACCTCGTTTAAAAATAATAAATCGTCTCAAAACTTTACCAAGACTAAGTAAGAAAACACCCAATAGAACGGAACAACCTAGTAAAAAAAAACCATTCTAAACCTCCTAAACCTTAGGGTACAAGTTTTATGTCCATCGGAGCAAGTTGAAAATTAGGGTTTGGGCTATATAAGGGGTTCAATGTGTCATTTTCAATTCATTTTACCTCTCAAAGTTTAAAATTTGAAAAGCCCCTTGCGAAGAAAAATGGCTATTCTGATTCAGGAGCATCGATTCGAGTGCCAGAGACGTCATAATCGACTGCGAAACTACAACCCAACATTAAATGATCAATCTTTAGCCTGTGCATTTCTTAATTTTTGAATTTTTTGCATTTTTAATTTCGTTCAAAGTCGTTTTCATCGTGTGGTTCTTGACCATTTATCGTACGAGTATATGTCCTTTTTTGTTTAGTCATATGGACATATGGGGTTTGTCGTCTAGTGTTGTCCCATGAATCGTACAATAGTGTTCTTCATAGTCCATTTTATCGTGCGAGAGGATATCATTTGTCGTATGAGAATTTTTACTCGTTCAACATGTATTTTTGGCTTGTATGAGTTTCTGCATGTCTGTGAAAACTCGTATAAAAACAACAAGCATTTTTGAGAATGCAAACAACAATTTTTTAGTTTGAATATTGTATATTTGGATTCGTGAGCATGTTTAACATATTTTTAGTGGAAATTTGATCACATACTGACAATTTGTATGTTTGATTTTGCAGATTCGGTTGTCGGATATTCAGTTTTAGTGTACATTTCCGCCGACGATGAGGCTAGTTTGCGAGTTATCAGATGTAGAGAGAGATCATATTGGTTTGTGTGGATTCAGATACCTTTTAAAGATGCCTGATATCCATGTGAATCATGGTATGTTGACTACTTTAGTCGAGCATTTTTATTCGGAGCATAACACCTTTCATCCACTGGTTGGAGAGATGACTATCACGCCAAAGGATATATATAAGATTTTGAGGATTCCATTCATTGGAGACAAAGTTGATTATGATTCTATACAATGACCTGGTATTTTGGCATTGAGACGTATATTCTATGACGAGACTATTCTTGAACGTGCTATTATGTGGGATGATTTGATGAGCAGATATGATGCACAATACCCTTTGACTTGCATTTTGGCAGGTATGATTGGTTGTTTTGTGATGCCTGATAGAGGACAATATGGATTTCTATGTGGATGGTGTAGAATGCTTGAGAGGTTGTTAACTCATCTAGTGAGATTAGGGTGGGGATCATGTTTACTTGCTCATATGTATCATGAGATGCACAAGATTGTGTATCGAGAGGGGAAGAGCATGGCAGTAGGTGTTTTAGTTCTACAGATATGGGCATGGGAGCACATATCAGTATGCAGACCTATTGTAGATGATTCGCGAGAGGCGCACCAACCTATTGTATGTCGTTATTCAGGTTATGTTACTCATCCCCACCTGGGCAAGATTGACTATTGGAGGAGACAGTTGGATGATCTAATTGTTGTAGTATGGAGACCATATAGGGGTATAGAGCTGTGGGATGATTGGAGAGCTTAGAGGAAGGACATGTTTATGACTCGACCTCTCATTGGAAAACTGGTATCTATTATCGAGCGATTTGTAGTATCTAGGGTGATGAGACAGTATGGGAGACCGCAAGGTATATCCCAGGAGTTCACAACCTATGCTCGATATGGGGAGGAGGAGAGATGAGGATGGGCACCAAGACTTTCATATGCACTGAGCATGCAAGAGCTAGTAGGTTTATAGCCACAAAGATGAGACTATCTAGAGGATGTTGCAGACGTAGGAGCACTGCCCCAGTATAGAGATTGGTTTCAGAGACATCCATTCCCTCAGTTTACAAATCGTAGAGAGCATGCACCTCTTATAAAGGAGGTTGAGGAGGATGCACTAGCATAGGTGCAGGTACCAGGTCAGGTACAGGGATGAGGGCAGGTATAGGGACAAAGAGAGGATGCACCTAGGCGAGTAGGAGGTGATTCTGGTGCTAGTAGCAACAAGGTACTAGCGGGAGTTAGACATCAATAGAGAGGGGAGAGTGGATCCTTAGGAGTTGTTGGGGTAGAGGTTGGCAGTGCTAGGGCAGAAGAGGGTGGAGGTGAGGAGGAGAGAGAGTCTCCTAGGTAGGTTAGGTAGCAAAGAGATGAGCAGGGAGGCGAAGAGGGAGATGCTAAGAGAGGGAAGGGAGTACCAGATGTAGTACGGTCTTAAAGGACTAGGTTGACAGGTTTGTAGTCACACTTGATAGTGGCGCAAACACAACTGACAGAGAAAGATCGACAACTTGCAGAGTTCACAGCAGAGTGCGATACTCTTCAGCGAGAGGTTTTGCATCAGACGAGTCCTGCAACCTATTATGTCGCAACTTATAGTGTAGTGGTCCCAGTAGTGCAATAGGTTGTTCCGTATTCTCAGTATATGGCTCGATCTAAAGGAGCTAGGACACCCAGACAAGACGGTGGTCAACAGGCACCACCTCCTCCACTCGGTGATGAGGGAGAGGCAGAGAACTAGATTTGTTATATCTCCTAGATTTTGTTATATACCTCATTTTTGTAGCCTATACAATTCTTGCTCTGATGAGACATTGTATATGATAGTTGATATCATTTGTAGTCTGAGACACTGAGATTATGTCGATATATACGAGCTCTTGATTTAATTTCATCGTACTTGTGTTGATTGATTATGAGATGTATTTCTTTATGCTTTATTCTATATGTATGCATATCTTTTCAGTATGGATGAATGCAATGGAGATGAATATGGATGTTGTTTTCATTTTTTTTTTCATAAGCAAATAAATGATGAAAATGAGTAACGAGTAATGCAAATGTTTATATTTTCATGCAATAATATGATTGCAAATAAGTATATAATAAAATGTAAGGATTTATATAAGATGCCCATGTATGCAGCTAACATCTCAATACACAAGTACTCAATCGGAGAAACGATGATAAAAAAGAGACCACTTACCTGAGAAATGACGATTGCTTCAAACTCTCATTCAAAAGATAAAGAGATCAGCGTTATCATGCCGAAGTCACTTAAAATGCATAAAAATTTAAAATGAGTGCAACCTAAACATAGTCATTGGATTTGGTATGCTTAATTTTCATCAATGAGTGTTTTACAAACACAATAGGCAAAATAGAGTTCCTTTTTTTTCATTTGCAATATTATTTATCTTGTCCGCAATGACCCTTTTTTCATTCATATCCTTGGACAAATTACACTTACATCCGGATTGCACATTAAAGAAATTCCCTCAAAACAGATAAAGAAGTGACTCCAACCTCCCTGTAGCATACAAATAAGAGGAGTCGAGGTATGTGTGGCGATTTCACCTTGATGTAAAGGCACTTATCACAAACACCCAGCTGATTAGATGTTTCCAGATCATCGGAATCATTCCTACAAGCAGAAAACAAAGAAAAGTATTATGCCCCCAATCCTTGCTCCTCTTAGTCAAGATAGACTTCCTCAAGTCACTCAGAGGGAATAATAATTGAAAACCAATGTAAAAGACAACACACAAATAAAATTTCAATCATATCTCAAACAGTTTAATGATTGCTTTTCAGTAGTCTTGTTTTGCTTGTTTATTTAGTGATAAAAATCTTCAGTAGTTTGGAGACAGGTGACTGACTTAGATTGGATGACCAGGTACTACTGACAGAAAGATGACTTCGTTGATACTTCTTAGGACATGTAGATTGATCAGTCGATTACCCTAAGACTAGGGCATTGATCAGTTTCATGCCATGAGGGTTTCAAAATAATTAGGATGTCACAAAAGCGACTAAAAGATATGTACAAGCGAAAGCGAAGATGCAACACTTCAGTATAGGAGATAAGATGAGCCTGGATAAAATTTAACAGCTATACTGATCAATGTCATTGTTTTGATTTGATCATTGATAGGAATGTTTGGTTTCAAAGAGTAAGTAACCCGTATAAGACCGATCTGTCTGGTTTTGAGTGTACCCTTCCTTGTATAAGACATGTTGATGTTTGATAGAGTTTGATTGATTGATTAACAAGACATGCGATAAGTGTGATTGCAGACTTTGAGAGTTTGCCTGTGGTTGATTTGGTTTGAAGGATGGTCTATGCTTTCTTGCTTTGATTTTTCAGTTTTTTTAAATTTTTAAGGCTTTTTTCTTTTTCTTTTCAAGACTTTATATGATTTTTAGGATTTTTATAGCTATGCCCCCAGTATGCAGACCTATATGGTAGGATGATCTGCAGAATGCATGTGGAGATAATGAATTTTTGATATGATCTATGTTAATGCAATATGCATGATGAAGATGCATTTCCTATTCAAACAAGGATGACCGTGTTTGTTCAGCATTTTACAATACACCAATTGAATTGGAGGTACAAAAAATTCCATAGATAAGTGGTCAATCAACTCATAAGGTCCCTTGGAACATCCAAATTAACACACTTAGTGACTATGATTTACAAATGGATATGTAGAGAACTTCCCCATTGATTCTTGAAACCTTGATCTTCTTTTGCCCATGTGAGTGCAAATGAGTTAATTCATGCTCTTGTGTTCACTAAAGATACTTAGCATCCTATATGACTAGCTACATGGATTATTCTAATTTCAAAAGCATCCCGAATAGAGCCTCACTGCCAACAAGCTTTTAGAGCTCCGACGAGGTTATAGGCTGTAATTTCTCAAATATTGCTCCATTGCCAGCAGACATTCATAGCCCTAATGAAGTTACTCGCATGTTCCCATAGTCAAGTTTTTTTTGTCGCATTCACATGCATGATATTTCAGTTATATATCATTGATCTTTTGCCTTGAGATGAATATTTGGCATAACACTTTTTCTTTTTTCTTTTTCTTGCCTTGACTTGTAAGTAATGAAACCTACTTGGGTGTGAAAATTACAGTGGTGTTGAAGTAGAATTTTAGATTTTTTACTAGTCATATGATCAACTAGGTGTCTAGAATGAATTAGATATTTTATTAATGTGTTTGAGATATAGCAATAGATAGATTTTGGGTTAGCAAGTCTCAAATAGTGAAATCACTACCCAACCATAAGTAAAGCGTCATTACAGGGTAATGTTGAAAATGAATGACCTTTTGACCTCAAGGACTTCATGTCTGGATATCTAAGAAAGGAGACGATCCTTGTTTGTCTTGAATGCAAACAAATGATAAACATGGACAATTGCCTTGTTTTATTAATGCTGCTATATGCAAATGCAAATTTTTTGTGAATGCGATGCATTTAAAAACTATATGCGATGTGGTGCTTTGAATAAAATGATATGCAGTGTAGAAAGCAAATGCTAAACCAACCCAACCCTTAGATATAATATCGTTTAAGGTGCATGTTATTCATAGGGTCATAAATTTTTTTGTAGGTAGTTCATCTGTCTTTGCTTGAAGAGTCGGATAAAGATGTCTTTTCCCATAGGTTATAAGGACTCAACTAAGTATACATGTTCAACATCTCCAATGCTGATTTCCTTAGTTTTTGGATTTGGTGATGAAAATAGGGTAAAGTCTTATGCAAAGGATTCGATAAGGGGTATGTGAAGATGAAAAAGAGGTGTTGGATAATGGATCAGATATTGAAAGTTTGGTGCATGAGCGAATGGAAACATTTGCTGAATCACCATTGGCACACATCTTGAGGGATGGTGGATTGATGGAGGAAAAGTGGATCTCAGATTTTGAGATTTGGATGGAGGAACAACCAAGGAGTTTGGGACATAAGGATCCAAAATGGATGAAAGAGGTGATGGAGAAATAGATTTTGAAGGTTTGGATGGAGGAACAACAATCTTGGCTGTTGATTTGGATTTCTCTTTAGACTGTTGTGCTTCAAGGAGATGCTTAGGGATCCACATGGTTTTTGATTTTTCCCGCTTTTGCAGTTTCTTGGAACGCATTGCTTCTACAAGTGCCTTAGGAACCCATATAGCTTTTGATTTTTCTTTCTTTTTCTCAGTGAGCCTTTGTGTCCTTCTAGATGGATGGAAGGCACACGAAGATGTACGCCTTTGTTGATCCTGCACAAGGGATGGAGGAATATAGGGTCATAAAATGGATGGAAGAGATGAAGGGGAAGGCGTGTACTTGAATTTTGGTTTAGTAAGGGTACCAACATTTTGAGGAATGTCACTGAGGCCATGACCCTTAATATTTTCTTTAATATGGAGGGGTTTTGCTTGTGAAGGTCTACCCCTTTGCATTTATAAATATTTTGACTTGTTGGATCATGAGAGGGCTTTGTAGGCATTACAGATCCTTTAGGAAAACATGGAGGATTATGAAAAGGAGATGAAGGTATACTGTGATCTTGACATGCAAGAGGACCATTGGATAGAGTAGGAAGGGTGTTTGACTCTTCATTTTGAATAGGATCGTTTTAAAAGGTGGAAGAGACATCATGATCTTGCTTAGGAAGTATGATTTTCTCTTGAGATGGAAGGGGATCATCTTGGAAGAAATGGAAAGGTATAATGGGATCCTCATGGGATTCTAGGGAGGTAGGATCTTTTTCAGCCATTGGATGGGATGGCCCTTGAGATAGCCCTTGAGGGTCAACATGAGAAGATTCATCATTAGGTTCATCCTTTGAGGGATATGGTATGGATTGTTGTTGAGAAGACTTAGGAGATGGCATCATGAAAGAGATGGAGGCTACATGTGGGCCATTTCTAGACACATGTTCATCATTTTGATCATGCTTAGTAATGACATTTGGTTTCTCTTTAGGTGAATTATTATGATCTTCAATTTCAATAACACCATCATCAAGGAGGTCTTGAATTTTATGTTTTAATTTCATGCATATTGAAGTCTTATGTTTGTTATGCCTATGGTATGTACAATAATTACTCAAAATTTCACATCCCCATGTGGTATTTTTTAGGCAATATGATAAGATTGTGCTTAAGAAGCTCTTCCAAAGCCGACTCAATAGATTGCCCTAAGGGTGTAAACTGTCTATCCAGGGGATAGATGTCTTTTTGTCTTGGTGAAGATGTCTCATGATCTTCTATGACATTTGGCTTTTGATTTTCAATTACTTTCTGTTCCACCTTATGTAATTGTTTTAGCATTTCTTGAAGTCTAGTGTTCTTAATATCATGAACTTTTATCTCAAGAGGGGTCATTGAATCTTTTTGTTGAGCTTAAATGTCATATATTTCTCTCTTGAGATCTTGAATTTGTTGCACCAAGGTAGCCATGGGCTTCTTACTCTTGTCAAAAATTTTAGAAGAACTTTTGGTTTGAATATGCATTTACAACTGACGAGACCGAGAGCTAGATGTGATGCAGAAGTCAAGATCAAATTGAATCTAGTTGTTCGTTTGACGTAGTGATTTGAGAGAAGTGACTAAGACTCAGTCTGGTTTTAGGAATGATCTATCTTGTATAAGACGTAATCTAAGTAAATTAGTTTGATTTGAGAGAAGTGACTAAGACTCAGTCTGGTTTCAGGAATGATCTATCCTGTATAAGACGTGATCAAAGTAACTTAAGTTTGATAAGTAGTTGATTGAACTAGATGAAAGATGATCGACAAAATCATGCAACGCAATGAAAGGGGTACACTATCAAGATTGTTTATGCTTAGAATTATGATGACCAGATATATGCTCACTGTAGACCGATTAGGCAAGTATAACAATTTTGGAAAAGTGTGCAGACAGACAAGTTTCTGGACTGACAAAATCAGAAATTCGTACGACAAAGTATTAAGACCCCGACAACAATTTAGCAGCTCCCAGATGACACAGATAGTTTCTCGTAGGAGTTGCTGGCTATATTCCCACAACAGTTTAGTGACCTCCAGATGATAATCTAATGAGTATGATGATTATTCGTATGACAGTATGCTTAAGGACAAATGCCAATTTTCTAGTAACAGAACGACAATTTTGTATACCCGGATGACAATTTTGACAGGGCCAGGCGATAAACTGATAGGACCAATTAAGGCTTGTATGACAACAGGTATATGGCCAGACAATATTTCAATAGACTCGTATGATAGAGGACTGGACAGAGATGAGATTCTGACACAAACATAGTTTTTGATCACTGACAGAGGCTAGATTTTGACAAGGACAGAGTTTTAATGACTGACAGAGACTAGTTTTTGACTAGGACAAAGTTTTGATCACTAAGTTGTTGATGTTGTTGATTGTTTTCTCCAGTTTCAGTTTCAGGGATGAAAACACAGAAAACACGTAAGATGTATAATGACTTCAAGCACCACATGCTAACCCTACACAAGTTGGCTTAGAGAAGAAAACCTTTGCTTGCAGACTCAGATACACACCCAATAGCTAATTAGAATATGACCGCTGAGTCTCACGCAATGGATTCTCAATGTTGTATTAGCCGACTCTAAACGCTAATGAGGGCACGAAATGGCAAGTATCTTGGGAAAGTTACTATCTCTCTTGCACAAAGATTATCCCCCTTTCAGAGGTGAATCGGGTAGCCTCTATCTTATAGTTCTTAGTCAAAAATTTCGTTCGAAATTACCCCTTGAAGTCACACAAGCATGATTGAGGCCTATAGCCCGACAAGGTACCGAAACAAGTTGTAGTCATGTAAATGTGATTGAGACCATGAGACCCTACAAAATGTTTGATATGAGAGATCTCAAAGAGAAAACTCAATAATCCCGTCCTCGGAGACTTTAATCACCAGAGGCCTATTTATTATAGTGAGTTGGAATTCTTAGGTCCTGTTGTACTCACTTGGGTCGTTCTCACAAGGTGATTACTTTTTCTCACTGTGACAGGCCCGCTAAAGGTACACAAATCTCAAACTTAGAAAAAGCTTTGAGGGTTTGGATTTCTGATTTTCTGGGCAGACAAGAGCATACTTTCCTACCTCTTAGATTTTTCTTAAAACACAAAAGACAGATTTGTTCATTAACCAGATAGTAATTTAAGTGCCTAAAAATTAATTTAAAGAATACACGACGTTTGGTTGATTCTCTTTAGGCAACCTGCAAAACCAATGCATTAGTAGTCATGTTGTTTTTGATTCTTTGACATGAGTATGTTTGATTGCTAAATTCTTTGACAAGCGTTCTGCAAGAAACTGGTTAGGCTGTGAAAATCTCAGGCAGAAAGAAGACAATTTAGAGTAGTTTCAGTATCATCAAACTTTAATTCAAGAAAAACCTTGAAAAAGTAATTTGTTTTTCAAAAAATCCTAATCTAACTCCTCCAATCTGCAAGAAACTGTTAGAAACCTGGAAGAAGAAAAGTTAGTGAAATATCAAATCTCTTGGTGGGCTTACACAAGCCTAATTTTAAATTTCAGTTACAAATTTTTCACTCCTAACGTTGAAATGCCCTGAAATTTGACTAAGTCTAAAATTTGGAAGATCCTCCAAAAACCAGATTTTGAATTATAATTCCCAGAGGTCCGAAACCCCTCTGAAACATCCCGACAATATATATAGAATATAACTTAAAGTATAAGAATCTTATACTTAAATGTTATATTCCATATATATTGACCTTCCACAAGCCTAATTTCAAGAAAACTCCTAAACAAAACTCTCTGTTTTTCATACGACAGAATAGTAACTCGTACGAGTATTCTCACCTGACCATACGAGAATTATCACCGAATTGAACGAGTAAACCCAAAAGCAAATGACAAAATTAGTTACTCATATGATTACTCCTACAAAGCTGAATGACATATCTTAGAACTCGTCCTATATGTTGCAGAAACTCATACGACCTTTTGCAGAGACTGTACGAAAAAAATCCAAAAAATAAAATAAAGATCTTGCAAGGCCAAAAATGAAATTCTCGAGCCCCACGATGGGCGCCAAAAATGTGCATGAAAAGTGGAATAAGTTTTCAAGATATAAGACACATCACTTCAATTAAGTCATTGCATGCATGATTATACAGATATAATCATGAATATAAAAACCATAATAAATCAACCTATTGCCTTCTAAAAGATGCGAGTATAGACTTGCTCTCAGATTTGTCTAAGCAATACTAGTGACTAGACTACACCAAGATGAAGGATTTAATCTATATGAGCACAAGAATAAGCTAAATGTATGCAAGATTAAGCTAGATGAATGAATAGTAAACTAGATGAATTCAAGAAATCACGATTAAACTAAATATGTAAAAAGCTAAACTAAGATGCAATAATATCAATATCTTCAATGACTCCAAAGCAAAAAAAATTGCATAATAACAATAAATCTCTAGGGTGTTTTGAATGAGAGATGAAGGCTAAATTTATAGAGACTCAAAAGAGAGACCAACAGTCAAGATCGATTAGCAATGAGCAGTTGAGATTATTCAAGAAAAAACATAATTTAGGATAATTGAAATAATTGAGAGATGAGATTAAGTTAATCTTGAGATAGATTCCAATTATAGCTTGATTGAATGCATTCAAATTATAAGTTTGAGTTTGAATTGGAGATTAAATTTAGTTGATTCCATTCACTTGAGATAAAAATAGGTGATTTCATGCACTTTTCTTTAATTTGTTCAATATTTTTATTTAGAAAAAGCCTTTTCAATATAACTAAACCTCTTTCTTCAAAAGATTTGAGTTTTAATTTTAGAGAAAATGATTAATTCAATTTAATTGCTTTTCCGATTTCTTCAAGTTATCTCAATTTTAGAAAAAGAAATATCTTAAGTTTGATTTCTTCTCTCAATTTAATTATTTTATTTTGTTTTCAATTTAACTCTTTCTTTTGTAGATTAATTCCTCTTTTTGTGATTAATCTGTCTTTGTATATTAATTCCTTTTTTTATGATTAAATGACAAATTTATTTATTAATTAAATATGCTAGGATATTTAATTAAATAAATAGGATAATTGATCAAAATGATTTACTTGGAATGATTTAATTAATTAAATAAATATTTAATTAATATTGAGTGATTAGCTTGCCATTTAACATTAATGATTGAAGAATTAATTAATTAGGTGCTGAAGGTTGATTTAATTGCCTTTGGTTAGGACCTTGGTGATGTTGTCGAGATTAGGGGCCCATGGTTTAGGTGACCATTTTTTAGGGTATTACAGTAAGCCCTAAGAGTTTCAGAAATTGAGGCTTCAATCTGTAAATGATTTCCTCAACTTTGCCAAATTCCTTCTTGAAGATCCTTTTATTTCTCTCCCACCAAATGCTCCAAATAAGGATTGTCAGAGCCACCTCCCAAATTTCAGCAAAAAAGGAGTCAATGAAAAGTGCTGGCCATGAATCAAAAACTAATTTAATCTCAGATTAGATTGGAGATAACTAGTGGAACTTGTTAAGCAACTGAAACCAACAATTTTGTGCAAAGGAACAATTCAATAGTAAATGATCCTTAGTCTCAAGAGATTCATTACACATTATACATGTAAAAGGTTGAGCTAATCCTAAATGCACCAATATATGACTAGTTAGGATGCAACCTCAAATGACAAGCCAAGCGAAAACTCTGGCTTTTTGGAGGCCCGCGTTCAACGAACAAAGAAAATATCCTCTAGACTATTGATGATCCTCTTTCTTAGAAATAACCTTGTGTCCCTGTTTCACTGAGTAAGAACTTGAATTGCTAGGCACCCAAATTAACTTATCTTTATCATGTTTAAAAAAGATAATCCTATTTTTTAGTTCATGAGAAAGAGTTAGTTGTTGTTGAAGAGGAGCGGGTACAATGAAAGTGTCTTTGTATTTGACGTTCCCCAATCTAGTCGAAAGAGAGACCTGAAAGTAGTTAGAAACCTTATCTCCCTAGCATGATTTTAGAAAAGTTTTGATATCTTCAAGACCATCTAGCCATCTTAGTGGGGAGAATCTATTCCATGAATCCTCCCAAAATAAAGTAGTATTACCATCATTAATCAGCCAAGATAAATCGGGAAGAAGCAACTCCCTACACTTGATTAGAAAATTCCACATTTGAGATCCTGAAGGAGGGTCTAAGCAAATAAAGATCCGTTCTGGGTCATTTGAGTCTAAATATTTAGCTTTGATAATTGAGGCCCACAAATATTTGTTATATGAATATAGTTTCCAAACAAGCTTAGCTCCCAGAGCTAAGTTTCTATGCTTAAACCTATGAAAATCGACTCCCCCACAAGATTTGGGATATCAAACTTAATCCCACGCCAATAGATGAATCTTATTCTTTGGATCTTTGTTAGTGTTTTCAAGTCTAAAATCATTAGGGAAATCAAGCTAAATAGGGTATAAGGAAATCATGAATCCTTAACTATTAAAGCAATCCTAAACATAAATCAATGAAAGCATTAGCCTAATAAGAGGTTTTAATCAAATGAATCTAATTAAAAATCCCTATTATCCATGTTGCTTCCAATGTTCCTCTCTTCCTTGAGTTATCCTAGCTCTCAGATATCGCACTGGTTACCTGCATATGGCACAAAGATTCAAAGTTCTTGACCATTGGAAATGGACAATTGGTGTTGCTTTTATAGATTTATGGGGAAGATTGGGTGAGAAATGAAACTCAAGTGCTGGTTGATATTTAAATTGTTTTGATTGATCAATTAACTCCTTTGATAGATCTTGTTATGTGGATAGATTGAGTAGTTGACTAGATAGATTGGCTAGTTAATTGAGTTAACTAGGGAGATGACTGAATTGATTGATTTGTTAGAAAAATGTGATTTGGAGTTAGAAGTGGAGATTGGAGAGTTAACTAAGTTAACTGATTTGATTGATCAGTCATGATTTTCAACATATGCTGTAGGAATTTTGAATTGAAATTCATTTTGATTTTGATTTTCAATGATGAAATTGAAGTGCACATTTACTTGAAATTTGATGAAATTGGAATTTGGTGAAATTCGAATTTGGGAGAAATGGAATTAGTTGAAATTAAAATTTGGGAGAAATTGGAGACTAAATTAATTAATTAAATAATTTAAATGAAATTATTTAATCATTAGAAATGGAATTAATTAAATAATAAAGATTATTTAATCAAAGAATTAAATCGTAATTAGTTAAATAATTAATATTTAATTAATATTTGAGGAAGGTTTAAATGGTGACTTGATAGAAAGTTGGGAAATTGCATAATTAGTGACATAAAGAGTAATGACTAAACTAGTTTAGAAGAATAAGATATATTAGAATAATTAAATAATTAAAGAATTATATAACTAATAAAAATGATTAATTAGTGTACAAGTGATAAGACATTTTTAGGTGTTTACATTTTCCCCTCTTTGATACAATGTCAAAACGACGTTGTTTCAAAGA
The DNA here is from genome assembly GCF_030272615.1 of Cryptomeria japonica. NCBI lineage: Eukaryota > Viridiplantae > Streptophyta > Pinopsida > Cupressales > Cupressaceae > Cryptomeria > Cryptomeria japonica. Next base: position 412,935,594 of record NC_081414.1, on the reverse strand, counting down.
AAATGAAAAAAATCCTACCCCAATATGCCCCAACGATGCTTTAGTCAGCATATACTGTCTCAACTTTTGGGATGCGAAGATCATTGCTAAACATGCTTGTTCTATGGGAGTATAGTTGAGTTCATACTATAGACACCTAAAATTGTCTAGTTTAATTAAATAAATATCTTTATTTATTTAATTATTTTAGCCTAATTCTTTTATTAATTGAATAAATCTTTATTTATTTAATTAATTCATTCATCTTCTTCTAGCCTTATTTCTCATTTAAATAAATACTTTTATTTATTTAAATTACCCTTTATCCTAAATTAAATAAATATCTTATTTATTTAATTGATCCCACTTCCTCTATTAATTAAATGAATATTTATTTATTTAATTAATTCATTAACCTTTTCTACCTATAAAACATGTCCTTCATCTCTTAATTCATACACTACCTACCCTCTCATTATTTCATTATTTTCTCTACCTACCCTCTAATCATAGCCGACCATTTATCTTTTACACCTCTCAATCTTATCCCTCCATTTCTTATAGTGTCTTCTATATAAGAAGATGTTTCCTTCATTATCAAGCCCGACGCCATGATGACTATCCGACTACTCTAGCATTCGAACTTTCATATGTGATCAAGCCTACTTGTAACCACATTTCCATTCTTTGTTGAACTCTTGTGCACACATAACATCTGAGAGCAAATATATCAAGCAAGATCAATGGAGATAGGAAGAATGGAGATCAAAACCCTATTGGACATGTGATGGTATAATCTTTGTGATTTCATTTGATTTGCATTGTCTCAGGTAATCTTCATATGTTATGGTGGATCTTTGTTGTTGTTAGGCTAGGGTTTTGTGGTTGAATTCATTTAGCCTTTCAATATTGTTGTTTCCATTTTCACCATAAACATTTTGGCACGCCCGGTGGGACATGGATTTTGCAGGTTTTCCTAACCATATATTACTATTTTGTAAAACAATTTGGAGAATAACCTTGTGCAGCTAGGGTTTTGGACACAAAATCAAGATCTTGGAGAGATTTGATCTGATCTCACAAAAGGCTTACAATTTTTGCACAAACTTTTGTTGGCAGGTTGAAGACAGTATCAAGAGCTATCAATCCAAAATTCAGAATTTTTAGAGCATATTTTCATTTTCTAGGATTTTTTTTATGATTTTTCATAAAAAAAATATATTTTGAGAGCAAATGAGCGAATTTTTTGGATTTTGTTACATTTTTGGAAATCTCTCATAATTATACATAGGATCTGTTCTTTGTGATTTTAATTTTGATGCAAAATATTTCCTAAAAAATCAGATCTTTAAAAATTAGGGGTTTTCATTATTTTGATCAGATCTCACAAATGGTTTCACATTGTGGCATCAAATTTTTTTTGCAGGTCAAGAACATTATCAGAGGTGCTCAGTAAAAATTTCAAATTTTTGGAGCATATTGGAAGTTTCTATGAATTTTTTATGTATTTTCATAAAAAAATAATTTTGAGAGAAAATTAGCGATTTTTTCGGATTTTCTTACTATTGTCTTGGCCAACCATAAGAATTGTGCTTGTATTATTTTGAACTATCAAACATTCAAGACCAAACGTCAAAACATTGTGTCTTTTGTGTCTTCAAGTGTATGCAAAACAATTTTACATCAAACAACACACTTTTCTTTGAGTCATTTTTGAGTCTAAACACTTGCAAACATTGAGTCTTCATCAACATTGTGCCATCTTGTCATGAAAAATAGTCAAAAAATTCAGATTTGGTCACAACAAACAACTTCACAAATTGGAAAAATTTACAGTCCAACAAACAAGAGCAATTAGTTTCAGAATTCTTGAGCTTCCTAGGTTATCTCTCCGGGTTTTCATCTAGCATTCAACCTATTTCTGGGTCTCACAAATTCCATCATTGCTTTACATCTTACATTACATTCACATTTGTCTAGATTTGAGTCAAAAGGTCACTTGCTTGTCCTCATCATACTTTGTCAACATACTACATACAACAATGTTTTGCTAAGTGGTCCCTCATCAAGGTCTATCACCTTTGGGTCTCATTTGGTCTTACTTAGAGTCAAGGTCAACTTACCTCATCAAGAGAAACTATCATCTCTTTGGAAGCCACACCTACTCTACTACATACATACTTGGTCTTACACTTTGGACATTGCAAGTACACCTCAGATTCATTTACATTCCATACAACTCTTGGTCTTCCATGCTCTTTCCATTTTCATCTAGTCTCTCACATCTTGGTCAAGACCTAGTTCATGGTTGAAACCCGTTCCCAAAAATCTAGGAGAGAAGCTAAAGAGGCTCAAGAGTACGCAAACATGAGTTCCTATGAGTCTGATAATGATGTCTTTTTCAATTCTTGTCATACCACATTACCTGACATGGATGCCTATAGAAACATTCCAAATGTTGAGAACATGGACACTACAAACAACAATGATACACACAAGGACAATATGGACAAATTTTTCAGTACATTCAGCAGAAGTGGAAGAATCCATTATGGATCCCCATTTTAATCGATTGGTTGAGGAAATAATGAGGAGAGATAGACAATACTTCTTACAAGTGATGGCACAAAGTGGAGCCAAGATCCCTCATGATTTTGACATGTCTCAAATAATGAAAAATCGACCTTTGCAACAACCTCACCTCAACATGGATCAAAGGAAGCTTAATAGTGGAGGCAATAGAGGACCACATCTTGTGCCTGAATCACCATCATCTTTGTTTCAAAAACTAGAGGTCCCATATACACATGGTCAGGCATATGATACTAACCTTCACATACCATTATGGAGGTCTTATGCATAAAAATATACTCAATCACATGCCAATTCTAAGGATCAACCACCAAAGCAATTGGATATCCAAAGGCATGTTCAAAATTTGGACACAAGGAAACCCTGTGTCAAATTTGGGGGCAACACATTAGAACAAACTCATGACATTCCTGTAGAGTATGGTATACATGGACAAAGAAGATATTCCATTCCTCATCATGACTCTATACCAAGTGGTCCATATACGCAACATCATTATAGACCTCCTCCATATGAACATGTGTATGATCAATATCATCCATATATGCAACATGCTCCTCCTCCACCCAGTGGTTTAGGCATGGGATATGGTCTAAGAAGTTGATCCCCACCTAAGAACAATTTGGAAAAGCAAATCAAGGACTTACAAAAGAAAATGGAGGATATAAATGCACCAAAGCCAACTTACACAATGAGAGACATATGTCCCTATCCATTTGACAAAAGCATTCCAATGCCTCCATTTCCTACACACTTTGTGACACCTAAGTCTGATAAGTATAGAGGCAAAGGAGATCCTAAGGCACATATAAGACATTTTTTCACAGCTTGCATTGAGGTAGTAGCAGAAGAGACATATTTGATGAGATTATTCCCACAGAGCTTAGGTGATCAAGCTATGGAATGGTTCTCCCAACTTCCACCAGGAATTAAGTTATGGGGTGACTTAGCAGAAGCATTTATCCAATATTTCTCATACAACATAGAGATAGACATATTAGTCACTACTTTGTGCAACACCAAGCAAAAGGATGGAGAGTCTTTTTCATCATTTTTACAAAGATGGAGGAATCTAGCCAGCAGATGCTCTTGTGAAATTCCACAAAAACAAATGGTAGAAATGTTCACTCAAAATGTTAACAAAGACATTGGTTATGGCCTAAGAAAAGCTTGTTTGTCCACCTTCAAGGAGGTTATTGAAAAAGGCTTAGCAACAAAGAAGGTCCTAATTGAACAAGGAGTCATTAAGATATTCAAAGAAAACAAGGAGGACTTTAAAGGAAAAGATAAGCCAAGATTTTGGAATAAAAATAAAAACACAGTCAATGACGGTGTTGTTGATGCCAATACGGTACGACCCAAAATCATTTTTTCTAGATCAAGCTCTACAAACAATCAAGTGAATACTCAAATAACTTCCAAGACACGAAGGAAGTACACTCCATTGGTAGAACCACTAGAGTCAGTTTTAAAAAAGCTAGTGGCAAACAAAATAATAACAATCCCAGATCTACCTCCATATGAACCAAAGGTCAAACCAAATTTGGTGGAACAATGATGAATATTGTGAATTTCATAAAAGAAAGGGACATAAAACAAGAAACTATCATCGACTGAAGAAAATCATACAAGATCTCATTGATACAGGTGACATTGAGATTGAAGGACACTCATCTAATCAAGAACATGAAATGTTTAAAGAACCATTCCGAAAACATGACAAGGGAAAAGCTAAAGCCACAGATGAGTAGACCAACTATACTAGAGCATTCTGTAACTATGATTCAAGTGTTAATCACATTTCGATGGACACTTATGTCTCTACCATTATCATCAAGGACAAAACGCCGAAAAGTTCTACCCAAAGACCCAAGATTGTCCTAAAAGGCATTGGATCTTCTTCTGAACCTACCTCTGAATGTAATGTTACAACTCGTCGAGGTAAATTCACTTTGCAAGGTGCTCCAGCTAAAACCATTGCTTCCTCATCAACCAAACCTGAGCATGACCTTGTAGAACAGTTAGGGAAGACACCTGCGCTCATCTCCATCCTTGAGCTCTTATGCATATCCCCCGCACATACAGCTATTCTTGACAAAATCTTGAGAGACACTGTTGTCCCCATTGATCTGAACGTGGACCAATTTCAAGCCATGGTGGGATACCTTTCCATTCCACACTCCCTTACATTCACAGAAGCTGATGACGCCTCTGTAAGTCAGCTACATAATGCACCTTTACACATTGAAGCCTTCATACACAAACATTGAATAAAATGAGTCCTGGTAGATGGAGGAGCAGGTCTAAACATTTTTATATTGAGCACTATTAAACAATTGGGATATTTAGATAAAGCTATGAATTCTACAAATAAAATTACAATCAAGGCATATGATGATGAAGAACGTTCATCCAAAGGCACAGTCACCTTACCTCTTAGAGTTGGGCCAGTTAAAAAGGATGTGGTTTGTCAAGTCCTAGACCTGGATCTCACATACAACATATTGCTAGGACGTCCATGGATTCATGAGATGAGCGCAGTCCCATCTACATATCATCGATGTATCAAGTTTCCACACAATGGAGTTGAAGTGACTGTCAAAGCTGATCCAAATCCATTCAAATATTGCAACAATCTATGACCTAGATCCGAAATAACAATCCCAGTCAATTGAGAGGCTATTCCTTCATCAGCATATGTGGATCCAGAATCCTTAAAAGCTTCTACATCAAAACAAACAGAGCTCAAAGAAAAATTCAAGGTTAAAGACCTGGGATGTGGTGAGTATATCTTTCATGTTGATCAACTCCCACTATCTCCTAAGGTATTTAGTCAACATGAACAAACTACAAGCAATATGCAAGACCAGGGAATTGGGTGTGAACCACCTAGTGTTGTGGCTACTAAGTTTGAATGCAAATCTCCTCTAGTGGTGCAAGCAACTCTTGATATCAATACTCCTAAGAGTGGTTCCAATAAAGAATCTATTGAGTGTATTGCCATCCCTCTTGACAACTCACATAGATTTACCATTTCATCCACTCATTCCATTTTCACTCCTCTCCCAGACTTGGATCAACAAGTATTACAAAAGCCCTTACTCATTGGTGATAAAAAATTAAGCTTTGAAAAGAAAAATCTAAGAGTAAAAAATAAAGAGAAGTCCTTTAGTCCAAATCAAAATCAAAAGCTATTGGACTCTGCAAAAATCAAAGTCAAGGATAAAAATCCTATGAAAGAAAAAGAGCAAGAGATGATCTCCCCTAATACCAAAATAAATGGGGGCAAAAGTTCTACAATTTTAAGTCAAAAATCATACTTGTTGATCCTAAGTCTCCATCATGTCACGATACTTTCACTAATTTTCGCAATCATAATCCTCCATAACTCATCCACTTGCTCCATACATCATTTCCCTTCTGGCGATACATCATGGACCTTTAATGGAGCTTCCTCGAAGGACTTTGTTATCAGAAATTCCCAAACTTCTTTAGGTGGCACGCATACGAGCCTATGTAGTTCACACATTAGTAATTCTATCTCAATTCCTTCATCAAGGAAGAGAGTCACTCGATCTACACATCATTTAGTCAAGGAATGTTGCAGTTACAATCATAAGGTTAAGCCTCACACATTTGAAGTGGGTGACTTAGTTCTTAGAGAAAATCCTAAAAATCAGCAAGACAGAGAAAAGAAGGGCAAGTTCAAACCAAATTGGCTTGGTCCTTACATCATCACAATAGTCTATGGATCAAGTGCCTATCAACTTTCAACTCCAGATGGCAAACCTTTGGAGGATCCTATCAAAAGCATGCACCTTCGTTGGTTTTACACATAGCTCTTCAGAGTATCCTAATTCACAAAATACAAAAAAAAAAAAAAATTCAAAAATACAAAAAAATCAAAAAAAAAAAATTTCAAAAATACAAAAAAATTAAAAAAATTAAAAAATACAAAAAAAATAAAAAATTGAAAAAACAAAAAAATAAAGAAAAACATTTCGTCCAATGGTGAAAACCACTTCGGTGGTGCCCTAAGAAAGTGCCATGGTGAAAACCGGGTCACCGACGCCATGTGTAGAGACATTGCTCCTCCCTCCTTCAGGATTCACTTTCATCCCGTCACTTTGCACACACTCACAACTTATCCATCCATAATAAACTTACCCATTCCCATCATGGCTTATTATTGATCTACCTAAGATTGGTTAGCCATTCATAATAGCCCCCTTTGCACCCTTTTCATCCATAGTAAATCAGATCCTATCTGTGGCTAAGGCTAATCTTAACTCTAGTGATGGGTGTGGAACTGAGAGCATTGCCTGTTTTGAGGAGTATAGTTTCTTCCACTTTTCTTCAGTCTATCCACTCACAATCCATAATAAAGCAGCATTTGCATCACCAGTTCGCAATAAAGTTTCATATTCTTTGCAATAAAGTATCAGTTTCATGGATTCAGTCAGTTTCAGATGAGACAAGCAGCAATGGGCTTCAACAAATCAAATCTTTTAACAGACTCAGGCAACATTATGGTTCAATGCTATCTATCCTTTTGTGAAAGTAAACATTGTGACCACAATCAAATAGACTTATACAAGTGACAAGAGACACTAAACTTGAGGATTACAGTGGATGTTGGTGTTGAGTCTTGGTTTTCTTTTGATTTATCTTTTAGTGACATGTCTTTTATCTTTTCTGGGATGTCTTTGACTAGAGATTTTATCTCCAAGATGTCTTTGACTAGAAAGGCGAGGATGGGGTATCGTCACCTATTTTTCTTTTGCTGTTTGTGGAATGTCTCTTAGTAATGCTATGACTTGTCCAAGGATATGAGGACACTATGAGTCTAGTATGAATTGGGGCATTCTTTTGTTTGCGACTGTCTGATCTCCATGTAAACGGGTACAATGACTTTCTGGGTCAAACATATGCCTCGATTGTCATAACCTATTTTGCCATAATAAAGCTCAATGATGATAACACACAAGAAGCTCTTTCACTTCCCTATCTTCTATCTTCCATCCTCCTTTCTTGATTGACCTCCATAGTCCTTCTTGAGTCTGTGTAGCCTGCTATCACATGACTAAGTATAATGACACACCAAAAATATTTGCCTTTCATGTAGTTTGCACCTGCATTATCACATGTTAGCATTTCATACATACATATAGATATCACAATTGCATCACATCCTGCACACAACACATGTTAGCACATTCTACATTCTCATCATATTCATCTGCATTTCATACATTCACATTTGCATTTGCATAAACATATAAAACATAAAAGAACAAAAATATTGCATTTCCTCATGTACATATTTGCATTCATATCATAAGCATCACATAGAAAAATCTCATTACATAGGTACACATGCATATAGCCTCCGCAAAGATGAATCATCTCATATATCTATCTCAAAATCATAAGTGTCATGATACAATGATGTCCGAATCATATGGCTACAATCACCCAAAGGTGTCTACATCATCATACAAAAGTGGTACAACACTGATACATAGAGAGTCCTCTAAGGCTATGATGAACTCCCTCCCTTGGAGCCGCCTGGCCTCGATGGAGTCTGAGCCCTGGAAGGACTTGCCCCAGGATCATCTCTCCTGGCCCCTTTGTTTGGTGGTGGTGGAGGACCCATGACCCTAGTGCTCGATGCCTATCTCCTATCCCTCCCTCCAGTGGTCATCGTTGTCCGCGATGGTCTACAGAAGCTCCTAGCCCACTGATCTGGTGGCACTGCTCCATAATATAGGTCTCTCCAGTGCCTATCTCCTCCCCAGCTGGCAGAACATAGGCGTATCCAACCCCTGTGTCCTCTGCTAGCTACCTCCTTGCCCTCAGTGCTATCTTAGCCTCTATATAGCACTGAATAGTCCGATCCCTGTCCCGCTCAGTATCCCTCAATTTTCTCTTGAGTTTAGTTGTATCCCTCTCTAAAGTCCTCCCCCATCCCACAACCAATCCTCGTGTCACCCTATCCGGACAGAGGAACCCACTCATCACTCCTGCCAGTACTGATGGTAATGCTAATCCAGTCCGTGTCATCGTGTCCCATGCCACATGTCCAACCCTCATCTCCAATCCCGGATCCTAGAACACTCATCTCAATGCATCCCTCTCTCCATCTCGATCATAGGGTACTAACTCCCCATTGATCGGTATCCTCAAAATACTATAAACATCCTCTAAGGTGACTATCATCTCACCCATCGACAAATGAAAACTGCAAGTCTCTGAGTGCCATCTCTCGGCTAGCGCAGTCAGTAGTCCCATGTTCGCCCAAAACTCAGGCACATACAGGATATGTCATAGGCCCATAGTCTAAACCACTTCTCTCTTGTCAATTGTTAGCTCTGCTCGCAAGCTCTGTGTCGACGAGAATCTCTCTCATGACTCCAACATAGGTAGATACTCCTGCAGTCAATCAAATCAATCGTGTCAATCATAGTGGCATTCCCTGTTCATCATAAAATGCTGCTCTTTATCCTAAGTGCTTATGGTATTTTATCCTAGTGACACTCCTTGTTCATCACAAAGTGTTGCTTTTTATCCTAGTGGAACTCCCCGTTCATCACAAAGTGTTGCTGTTTATCCTAGTGGTACTCCTTGTTCATCGCAAAGTAGTACATTTTTGCTCTCCCTGTTCATCACAAAGTGTTGCTCTTTTTAGTACTCCCTGTTCATCACAAAGTACTATGTTTTGGCATTCCCTGTTCATCACAAAGTGCCTCGATCTATCATATCCTAGGGCCTCTGCTTGAGTGTATCCTCTTGAGTAGTTTCCTAATTGGCAACGTATGTTCTATCACATAATTGTCAATCCTAGCCCTATCTGCTATCCTAGTCTTCCTTAGAGAACCTGCTTGAGTGTATCCTCTTAATAGCTTATCCAATCGACAATGCATGTTCATCACAGAACTGTCGATTCGACCTAGAAGATATAAACGCACATTCAAGACATACACGTGCTTACATACTGCACATACACGTCTACTCTACACAGACGAGCCTGGCACATATAGACGTGCCTCTGCTCTGCATAGATGCGCCCATACAACATAAATGTGCTTGCACAACGTAGACACGTTCACATTTGACATAAATGCCTTTGCATTCATAGATGCGCCTGACACAAACACAGACGTACCTAGCCTACCCAGACGCGCCTGGCACCAACACAGATGTGCCTTATCATTTTTTGCCCCTGCTTGATATTCCTAAAAAGCATTAAATGCACTACCTAACATGTATTTATGACAACATTTATTGCGACAAAGTACAAGGAGGTTTTGCAGTACTTACCAGCTCTCCTGCATCTGTTGGCCTCTGAAATCGGTGAATGCGATCAAATCTGTGAACCAATGCCATCACTGCTGACCGCTCTCCGCTATCTCTGCACTATGATCTCTTGGATGTGTGGATGACAATGAGGATGTGTTCCCTCATAGTCTATCTTATAGACTACTCTAACCCTCGTTTCCCAAGTCAGTCTTCTTTATCCAGTGACTTTGTCACTCTATCCTATCTAGCCAGTCCATTCTACCCTTTCTTTCTTATCGAGAGATTGTCTGTTATCTTTTCAGACATTTTCATCCAATCTCTCGAGGGGCATATTATTCCAATCTTGGGGCAACTTTGTATCAGTTCATATTATCTTCTTTGAAACAACGCGACAAGCTGCATCGTCTCAAAGAGGGGCAAAATGTAGACACCTAAAATTGTCCAGTTTAATTAAATAAATATCTTTATTTATTTAATTATTTTAGCCTAATTCTTCTATTAATTGAATAAATTTTTATTTATTTAATTAATTCATTTATCTTCTTCTAGCCTTATTTCTCGTTTAAATAAATACTTTTATTTATTTAAATTACCCTTTATCCTAAATTAAATAAATATCTTATTTATTTAATTGATCCCACTTCCTTTATTAATTAAATGAATCTTTATTTATTTAATTAATTCATTAGCCTTTTCTACCTATGACACATGTCATTCATCTCTTAATTCATACACTACCTACCCTCTCATTATTTTATTATTTTCTCTACCTACCCTCTAATCATAGCCAACCATTTATCTTTTACACCTCTCAATCTTATCCCTCCATTTCTTATAGTGTCTTCTATATAAGAAGATGCTTCCTTCATTATCAAGCCTGACGCCCCGATGACTATCCGACTACTCTACGCTTTCAAACATTCATATGCAATCAAGCCTACTTGCAACCACATTTCCATTCTTTGTTGAGCTCTTGTGCACATTTAAAATCTGAGAGTAAATATATCAAGCAAGATCAATGGAGATAGGAAGAATGGAGATCCAAACCCTATTGGACATGTGATGATATAATCTTTGTGATTTCATTTGATTTGCATTGTCTTAGGTAATCTTCATATGTTATGGTGGATCTTTGTTGTTGTTAGGCTAGGGTTTTGTGGTTGAATTCATTTAGTGTTTCAATATTATTTTATCCATTTTCACCATATACACATACCCTATGAGTGTTCTAATGATATAGTAGATATCTCTCTCCTTCCCTTGTTCATCGTGTTGTGCCAAGAGGGCTCCCAAAGAGGAATTTGTTGTTGATATGCATAATAGCAGAGGTTTTCCGTGTATTGGTGGGACCAAGACTGGTGTTGATAAGAGATACTCTTTTAATATTTGAAATGCCTCCTGACATTGGTCTGCCCATTTGAAAGTTACACCTTTCTTAAGAAGATGTTGAAATGGTTGGTACTTGTTGGCCAATTGTGTAATGAAGTGGCTTATGGACTGTAACCTCCCTTGTAAACTTCTCAATTGTTTGAGTGTGGATGGAGTTGGCATTTCTAGGATGGCTTTCACTTTTACAGGATCTTTCTCAATGCCTCTATTAGACACAATAAAGCCTAATAGTTTGCTGACTGATACACCAAACACACTCTTTTTTAGATTGGCCTTACTTAATACTGTTCTAGTTTGTCAAAGATCTTGGCAATAACATCAATGCGATCTTCTCTAGTTCTTGATTTTGCTAAGATGTCATCAACATAGTCCTCCATGATATCATGTATCATGTCATGGAACAACGTTGTCATAGCTCTTTGATAGGTAGCACCTGCGTTCTTTAGACCTAATGACATTACGTTCCAACAGTATGTCTCCCAAGGACAAGTGGATGCTATTTTAGGTCGATCCTCTGGTGTAATCCTAATTTGGTTATAGCCAGAGAAACCATCCATGAGTGATAGCATTTCATTTCCTGCAGTTAGATCTACAATCATATCTAAATTGGGAAGTGGAAAGTCATCTTTGGGACAAGATTTGTTTAAATCCCTGAAGTCTATACAAATTCTTATGCCCCCAATGGGTTTAGTCACTCGTACTAAGTTTGAAATCCATTATTCATAGTCAATGGGTCTTATGAAGCCTACATCTAATAATTTGTGTATCTCAACTTTGACTAGCAAGGCTATTTGAGGATGCATTTTCCCGAGCTTTTGTTTGTAAGGTTTTACTCTTGGTAGAAATGGTAAATGATGTAGGACCAATTTAGTGTCCAATCCTGACATGTCGGTGTATGACCATGCAAATTTTATTGGTCTTTTCTTTAAGAATTTGATAAACCTTTCTTTTTCAATAGGGTTTAAGGACTTAGCTTGGTGTATTTTATGTACAATATCAACATCTCCAATGTTGATTTCTTCAGTTTTCTCTACAAGAAATGCCGATTGTTGTTGATCTATGGGAAGATCATCTAGTCTTCTACTGGTTGCATTTTTTATTTCATCCAAGTCCTCTAGATTAGAGGAGGAGCTTGCTTCTCCATAGTATGCAATCCTATCTAGATCTATGGAAAAGGCATCTTTGTGATCATCATAGGGAAATCCATCTCTGGTGCCTAATAACTCAGCTATAACCTCATCATTTTGAACTCAATCCAAATGTGGTTTGTGTTCTTGCCCCCAATCTATCATGTGTGGGTACATAAGACAAAGGTCTTTGTCTTCATAAGAAGGAGGTGTTGCTGATATCGTGCAAGCTCTAGTGTCATAACCACTTTTCCAAGAATTTGGATCTACTTCCTTGTCTTGATAAATGATGCCATCATCCATAGGTGGTTGATGATCATAGAATTTGTCTATGGTATGAGTGCTACTTCTATGAAGAGATAAGAATTTGTAGTCATGATAATCAGTTATATATTCAATGTGTAACCCCATGTCTGATCCTTCATCAATTTCTTCAATGGGTGAGAGTGAAGTTTTAGCTGTATTGATAAATAGCGGGATATTCCCATGGCTTGTAGATCCTTTTTCTATGATAGAGAATTCTCTTATTCTTGGAATACGGTGGTCTAGTTCTTTGAAATTTGCTTGTGCTAATCCCATTTCCATTACTACATTAGCTTGTGATGAAGGTGCCAACTCTATCGCTGAATCATTGGCGGGCACTACACTGGCTTCTTGAATATGTATATGAAGGTCTTCACTACTTGAGTTATTAGTAGGGTGTATTCTGGTCAATTCACTTGCCTGAGACGATGGCACAAACACTCTCATAGAGAGATTACTTTGAGATGCTAATTCATAATTTTGTGTTGTGGGAGTAGGCCTATTTAGTATATCCAGTGTATGTTGTCTATCTTTTCATATTTTTTTTGTAGCCTTGTATCCTAGACCTTGATTCCTTGGATTCTCTTGAGGTAATATAGGTAATATCTTGCCTTGTTTTTGTGGTCCCAAGCCTATGGTACCATCATAGCCGTGCTTTTGCAACATGCTGAAACCATTTCCATATTTGTCTAAGGGAAGCCTGATCACAATCATGTCATCCTCTTCTTTGTATAGGCATTGGTTGACATCCTCATCTAATGATTCCTCTTGTAAATTTCCCCATTGGATGAATGAGCAAGAGTCTAAATATCTAATTATTTCCTTTCCTTTGTCTTGTCTAGTCGGAGCAAATAAAGGCATCCCAAAAGATCTTGGGGAGAGAGATAATTGCCTAACAACTGATGTATTTGAAATAGAATATTCCCCACATCCTACTTCTTTGATTTGTAAAGGAGGTGCAATAGGTGTATGGGGTGCTGATGCCTATGTATTTTGGATTGTTAATGTTTCCAACTATGATGTGAGCGAAGCTTCTTGATTGATAGGCACTTGATTGTCGATACTTGCTCTCAAATAATTGCAATGTTGGAAAGGGTCTGGGTCTCCATGTATGATGATCTCAATGCCATTATATGGGAATTTGACACATTGATGAAATGTCAACAACACAACCTGTATTGTATGAATCCATGGGAGACCAAACAACATGTCTATCCAAGACTTGGAATATAATATCAATTGTGACAGGACCTACCTGTACTAGTAAAGTAATCACACCTTTTGATGGGTGTTCCTCATCATCATATGCTTTGATGTTTATCCTTTTTGTCAGATCAATATGTAGATGTGAGTACCCCAAAGCTTTGATCAAATTGAGTGTGCATATGTTTAAAACAACTCCACCATCTATCAACACTCTTCTAACCTTTTTCTTATGGATGAAAACCTCCAAGTGTAGCAGATCATTATGTAGAGATCTATTTGTAGGAATATCCTAGTCTATAAAAGCAATGTGGGTAGCAGTAGCCAAATTTCCAACCATAGATTGGAAAGTGTTTTCATCTATATCTTGGGCTACAATTGATTCTTGAAGAGCCTTATTCAAAATAGCTCTATGGTTTGGCGATATTTGAAGTAACTCAAAGAGTGAAATTTGTGTTGGGGTATTTTACAATTGATCAACCACATTGTAATTTCCTGCCGCTAGAGGAAGATTAGGAGGTACTCCTTGTAATGTGACTTTTGACTGGGGTATAAGTATTGCACAATCTCTATTCCTTGGATTTATAGTGATGGTAGCAACCATCTCATTTCCTTCACTAAGAGTATTGACAGTATAATCATATGCAACCTTTGTATCATTTACAGTATTATCTTGTGTACCTGAACTAGAAGCTTGACCTTTATCATTCTTGACAAAGGGCTCCTTGAAGATGGTGTGATGTAGATTAGTAGATCCTTTGTTGGCATCCATAGTGACATCACCTTGTTCTATGAGATCTTGAATCAGATTCTTGAGTTTATAACAAATTTGATGTGTTGTGGCTCTTTGTGCGATGATAATCACAAAAGTCATTATCATTCCAGCAAGTCAGTTTGAAGGGACTTGGTTGATATATTCTGACCTTTGGTAAAGTGATAACATTAGTTTGCACTAATTTCTTTAATGTTGAATCAATTGGTTCTCCCAATGGTGTGTAGTTTCTCCTTGGTGCTATATTCCTGGGTGGTCTGAAGTTATTGGACTGTATTGCATTTGCGTTTGTTGATGATACATTATTTCCTTGGGACTGATTTTTACTTGACATAGAAGAATTGACCGGTCCTTGCAATGATACCACTGGTTGAGCTTTGTTGACCACATGAGCATCTACAACCCCATCATTGGTTACATTCTTGTTTCTTGACCACAATTTGGGTTTCTCATTGCTTGCATTGTTAGTCACACCACCTTCTTTACTATTTTTCAAAATATCTTGTTCTAGAATCCCTTTCTCACACTTAAGACTCTTCTCTATGATTTGTTTAAAAAAAATTAGATATTGCATTTGTAATAGGTACTTGACTTGAGGCACCAAATTTTTGATGAAGATGTCTACTTGTTCCACCTCTAGAATATGATTTGGGTATCGACAATAGAGAGATCTCCATCATTGCGGAAATGCAATAAAGGTCTCGCCTTCCCTTTATCTTGTAGCACATAAGTCTATCATGGTCACTGGATTGTCGATACTATGTGAGAAATTCATTATGAATTTATTTGCTAGCTCTCCCAATGAAGTGATCTGAGCTGGAAAATGCGAAAACCATTCTAATGTTGATCCTCCAAGACTTTTAGGAAAAAGGTACATCATATATGTGTCTTCATTAGCAACTTCAATACAAGCAGTGAATAACTCTCTAATGTGATCTCTGGGATCACCCTTTCCTCTGTATTTGTCAAATTTAGGAGTTATGAAATGTAGAGGAAAAGGTGGCATGTACAATGTCCTATCAAAATGATAAGGACGAAGATCCTCTATAGTGTAAATTTTCTTTTCACTTCTTGACTATATTGTCACCATCTATTTTTGCAAATTTTGAACTTCCTGGGCCAAGATCTTTGGTTGGGTTAATGATACTCTTGTCGTGTATGTATTCCTAATGCAGTCAAGACTGCATCAATTCCCTACAAATGATTGAGTGTTTGTATACACTGTGATTTATGATAACATTGTCTGATTATGGCGTGTTAAGTTGTTACTTCCACTTGGTGGAGTAAAGTATGCAAAATGTGATCTTGCACTGGGTTGACTTGACCCATATAGATTAGCATAACCTTGATGCGTTCCTTGACCATTATAGGTGGATCCTACTGAGATTGATATTACGGGTTGGTGGGAGCCTATAGGTTGTGAGGCAATACTGGCAGTTGTCTGGGATGCTACATTTGTTGTTGATGACATAGTTCTTGATGGAGAGGTCTGTGTAGAAGCCAAAGTGGTTTGAGTTGTAGCTGTCCGCATTGATGATTTTTGCATTTTTTGGGCTACATTTTGTGTGGAGCTTGAAATTGCAGTTTGTGTTTGTGATATGTTCAGTGTTTGGTTTACACTTGAAATCAAAGTTACCTCGAGTGGTAAGATTGTAGTAATGTCAAAGCTCGGGGGCATCTTAGCTCCATTTTGAAGTAAAAGGGATAGATACTTGTCCCTATCATTATCAAGAAGAGCATTGAGGACTGTTAAAACTTGCGGATCTTGCTGTGCGGCTTCAAGTTCTTCTTGTGTTAAGTGATTTTGTATTTCTTCAATTGAAGGCATGTTACTCATATTTGTAGGAAATGTGGCACCTTTTTGGGGTTGCGAGTGTGAGTGTGTTGATACATTCATGTTCCATGTAGGATTAAACAATGGGTCATTTTTTTGATCCATTTGATTTTTACCCTTTTGTGATCTTGTTATGCGCATGAAGACCTTCTAAAAGTGACTCTATGAGCAACTATGATGCACTCTAGAATGTAAATGTTTGACTTGGAGGAGTGCAATGTAAGACTTAAATCTATTGATCAACTACCAAGGATTTAAATGAAAGACTTGAATTTTTAACTAGCTATGTATGCAAACTACACTTATATGATGACAGTCTATTGAGGGTTTTGATAGGGATTTTGTTCTTGTATTGTAAGCCTTTCAAGCCTTTGTCGAACAATTTCTTGTGCGACTTCTCTTTCAATACGAAATGATTTTCGTATTTCATTGTCAATAACAATTTTGACTCTTAAATACTGAGGAAGACTTGTTCTTACTTCCCAAGTAAGGTTGTCCAAACCATCAATGAGTTATAGTTGATCATCATTTGGCCCAAGGTTGGGTTGTTTAAATGGGAAGAAACAATCACTTGGTAAACCCATGCCAAGATATGCTCTAACACTTTCTATAGATGGAGGTCTTTGATAAACACAAATGGAGAGTATGCAATGACTAGTTGGAGAGAGACCTAAATGATAAGTGTGGACCCTGATGTAGTTTATTGGAATATGCAAGCCAAAGTCTATCTTAAGAAGGACACAAATGATGACAATGCAAAAGGTTATTTGAAGGAAACTCTTGACACTTTTGAACTTACTTCTAAGTACAGAGGGAAGACTTGTGCAGTATGAGGATGTAAATGATGACTATTTATGGGCTATGTAAATGGAAGGACTATGGAACCTATAAGACCTATGATCACAAAGAATATTTTTTTTTTGTTTTGGAAAGTAGGAACCTTGCTTGATTGTTGTCTTGTTGAGGTGAGATTTTCTTGGTAACAGATTTTTCTTTTGATTTTTGAGAAAACTGTTTGTCAACAAGTGTAGGCAATGAATTTTGTTCTGACAGACTTTGTAAATCAAATTTACGCAAAGAAGGGCCTGGATTAGCCCAGATCAAAATGTATAGGCTCTATACTAGTCCATAACATAAGCAGTACACAGAAAATCACAATAGACAAATCCTAGGTTGGAAATTTGAAACCATTCGATGGGGCCCCCACAACAAAATACCAAAATAAATTGGACAGATAGAGAAGATGGAAGCACTGGATCCACTCCACAACACACACTTCTCGAGCATGCCAATTTCTCTTACCCCGAAGATCAAAAGATCTTATTACTAGGGGTTTTTTGTCTTATTAAGTAAGGTACACGAGGGGTATCTACGAGGTACGATGCGTACACCTGAAACCATTAAATGTAAGGATTTGGGCTACTATATTGGTTCTTAGTGATTTTTCAACGGGTCTAGTCCAACAATGGATTCTAAGGCAAGCCAATTAAGACTTTTGGTGAGCTTATTAGTGCAGGGAAGGCCCCCACATACGTCAAATTCACTCAACACCTCAACCATCTGACCAGGTTTTTGTATAGCAGCTCGAAAGAACACCGCTTGAGAGTATGTTGGGAGAGACGATATCCCCAACACAAACCAATTCAAAATATCTTTGTGAGGTGATGAAATCCCCAGTCAAAGATATCCATCTACTACTTAAAAAATAAAAGTTGTCATTAATACTTTTCTCTTGCACCCAGGTCCACGAAAGCCAGGGGAGAGGATAGTGTGTGTTAATAGTGGGACCACTCCATACACAAAAAGGTTCTTTTTCCTTAAGATATCCCAATGAGAGATAAACTAAAAAGAAGCCCGATTCATGTTTATTTTAAAGCCCAAACCAAGGTGTGAGATCTGCATGTTCATGTCCATTTTAAACACCAAAACAAAATGTTAGATTTGCATTGTTCATTTTAGGCATAAAAAAATGGAAATGTGTGATTTGCATTGTTCATTTTTAGGTACCAAGACCAAATATGAAGTTCGTATTGTTCAGTTCTAAGGGACCAAACCAGATGTGAAATTTGTATTGTTTAGTTTTAAGCACCAAAACTAGATATGAGCAAAAAACCTAACAAACCCTGCATGCATAGATGTCAGTAATTTCATAAAACTCTCTAACTGATCGGTTCTTCTCGCCACAGGTTGCAAATAGAACATTAGTGAAACAAAAAACCAAAAATCACAATAAAACACAAAAACATGAAGCTTCTAAGTTTGACCAATGAATGCACAATGATATCAAGATGAATGCGACATGCTATCTCAATGAATGTGAATTTTTGTCTATGCACATGTGAATTACTGATAGAACGATTACACAATTATGACTCTCCGTTCTCATAAGAGTAATTCTAAATGTAAATCTTGATGGTTCTTGGATAGGAGATGGTTTTTGGTTGGCTGCAAGTTGTTCTTTTTGCAAATTTGTTGTTTTTGGTTATGGGTGTCCTTTTTACCCATGGTTGTTTAGTGCTTTCTTGTTCCTTTTATTCAAACAACTTTCTAGTTGAGGATTCTGGATCCTATCTTTTTTTGTTTGTAAAGGATTTCGGGTTCCTTTAAAACCTGTTTTTACCCTAATAAAAAATGATGTCTAGGCGAATGCGACATGAATAAGACCAAAGTAAAATGACCAACAAATTTTTTTGAAAAAAATGTGGAAGTCTGCAAAAGGAGTTATTCCAAAATTAGTGTAACCATTAGCTCATCTCCATTCATCATGTTGTATCTGAAGACATAGGTATACACCAAGGTATGATATCCAGAAATGACACTTTATTCTTCTATGTTTTGGATTCTTCTTTCTGATTTTAACACTCACTGATACGATCTTTGTTGTCTTCTTTTGTCTGCCTTCCTTCTTGAACCTGAAATCTTAAATCTCACCTTTCTTGCCATGAGATCTAGTACATTTTAAACAACATGCAAATATAATAATTTGTAGATTTAAAATCTAATTATGGGTTAGATTGACAGAGAAATTATGAAAAGAGGCGACAAAATGAAATGAGTGTAAGATTAATGTAGACGAATGTGAGATGAGGTAAAGATGATTACAAATTCCTATCTTTACGAATGCGAATTCCTGTAAATATGATTTTTGATTTCTATAAGTATGATTGCGAATTTCTATAAACATGATTGCGACACAACATCGACGAATGCGAAATGAGACATGTTTGTCCATACAAAATCTGCAAAAACCTGCATTAAAAATCATAGAAAAACACATGGAAAAAATCAGATGGTGTAAGTTCACATCGGGTTCACCATTGTTTTCACGTCTAAAATCATTAGGGAAATCAAGTTAAATAGGGTATAAGGAAATCACAAATCCTTAACTATTAAAGCAATCCTAAACATAAATCAATGCAAGTATTAGCCTAATAAGAGATTTTAATCAAATGAATCTAATTAAAAGTCCCTATTATCCATGTTGCTTCCATTGTTCTTATCTTCCTTGAGTTATGTCGGCTCTCAGATGTCACGCTAGTTACTTGCATATGACACAAAGATTCAAAGTTAGTGATCGTTGAAAATGGAGAACTGGTGTTTCTTTTATATATTTCTGGGGAAGATTGGGTGAGAAATGGAACTCAAGTGCTAATTGATAGTTAAACTGATTTGATTGATCAGTTAACTCCTTTGATTGATCTTGTTATGTGGATAGATTGAATAGTTGACTAGATAGATTGGCTAGTTAACTGAGTTAACTAGGGAGACGACTGAATTGATTGATTTGTTAGAAAAAGGTGATTTGGAGTTAGAAGTGGAGATTGGGGAGTTAACTAAGTTAACTGATTTGATTGATTAGTCATGATTTTCAACATGTGTTGTAGGACTTTTGAATTGAAATTCATTTTCATTTCATTTGAATTTTGATTTTCTAATGATGAAATTGAAATGCACATTTACTTAAAATTTGATGAAATTGGAATTTGGTTAAATTTGAATTTGGGAGAAATTGGAGACTAAATTAATTAATTAAACAATTTAAAATGAAATTATTTAATCATTAAAAATGAAATTTAATTAAATAATAAAGATTATTTAATCAAAGTATTAAATCGTAACTAATTAAATAATTAATATTTGAGGAAGGGTTAAATGACGACTTGATAAAAAGGGGGGAAATTGAATAATCAGTGATGTAAAGAGTAATGACTAAATTAGTCCAAAAGAATAATATAGATTAGATTAATTAAATAATTAAAAAAATATTTAAATAATAAAGTTGATTAATTAGTGTACAAGTGATAAGACATTTTTAGGTGTCTACAATTACCTTTCCGAAGATTTTTTTTTATGATAGACTCTATGTCATTTCTAACATTTCTGGGCATTGGAAGAACATACATAATTTAGTTTTGAATAGAAGCCAAGACAGATTTGATCAAAAGAATTCTTCCTGACAACGAGAGCCGAGAATTCTTGCAAGAGGCAATTCTATTCCCAATTAAGGATGAAATGGAAGACCAAAAATAAGCTTCATTATACCTAGAAAACAAAGGAACACCAAGTTATTTACATGGAAAAGAGGCCTGTTTGAATCAAAGGATAACTGCTAGCCTGGAAGAAATTTGAGGTGAACAATTGAGGAAATTTTTTTTAGACTTGGAGGCATTGATACTTTGACTAGAAACTTGACAATAAGTGTCAAGGGATAGTCGTGTTAAATTGTTTCATAATGATACCATTTCTTCTAGATTCCTCAACCACTCTCCAAACATCATAACCCAAAAAATCCCAACATTTTTGGAAGAACAATACAGTAAATCCATCTGGGCCCAAGGCCTTATCGGGATGCATAGAGAGGACCACTTACTTGATCTCATCTTGTGAAAAAGGCTTCAGAAGATCAAAATTATTTTGATCAGAAACTAAACCAGGGATATGCTGCAATACTTGAAGAGTTTTGAATTTGTTTCATTATCCAAGATTATGGAAGATGAAAATAAAGAGGAGAAGAATCTAACAAACTTGTTCTACATATCTACTTTGTCAGTGAAAATTACACTTGATCCATTCTTGATTTGGTGGAACATATTTGTTGTCCTTCCCATTTTAGCTGAAGTCTGAAAAAACTTTACGTTTCTATCTCCATCTTGCAACCACAACTCTCTGGATTTCTGTCTCCAATAGACTTATTCCCTTTTTAACACCTCCTCTAATTTTCCATTTAGGGCATTTTGTTGATTATAGGATTGATCATTAATCCCAAATTGAATGTTGTGTTCATTAATAACTTTAATTTCCCTTTCAAGATCTCTCTTAGAGTCGAAAATGTTCTTAAACTCTGAAATATTCCACCTTTTCATTTGGCTTTTAATCCATTGCATTTATTTGTAGAATTGGAACATCTTGGACCCTTGGAAGAAGGGAGATGTTATCCACCACATCTGAAGTAAAGAGAGGAATTTTACATCTCTAAACCACATATGCTCAAACTCAAAGGATCTCCCATCTCGCAGACCCAATGGAACCAATGATATTTAAAATTGAAGAGAAAAGTGATCAAAAGTAGACACGGGTAAGATTTTGGAAGAAGGAAAACCAAATGAGGAGCACCACAAAGGGCACACAAAAATCTATCTAACCTCTTAGCTATATGAAGGAAACCTTTTCTCTTGTGCTCTCATTCATTCCGATGATGGATCATAGAGTGTGATTTGAAACGTTTATCAAAAATCTCACACACAATTGTTTTTAGAAGCTTGCCTACAGATTACCTTTTCTCCTGTTAGAGAAACTGACAATACCATTTGAAGGACAACAATATTTGAGACCATTGTTACTAACAAAGTCATTGAAATACAACATTTTTATAAGAGGAGTTATTCCACTAGACTTGTTAGAAAGGGACAAAATTGAATCGAAGTCACCACCAATGATACATGGCATCTCTAGAAAATTTGCTAGGATTGATGACAATGAGTCCCAAAGGTATTTATTGCCCATTGTAGAATTAAGATCATATACCACAATCAATTGAAAAACCAGATTGGGGTAGGTAACTTGGACCTAAATAAAATTCACCTTCACAACCACAACAACCACTTGGAAACTATTATCCTTCCAAGAATTGCCAATCCTCTCGAGGATCCAAAAGAGGCATACGAAATATACTTCCATTGTTTCCAGTCCTTAAATGGTTGAAGTTCAACATCCTCAGAAAATTATGTTTCTTGAATCATAACAATATCAACCCCAAAACTCTCAATTTGATATTTAATGAGGTGTCTTTTGTTAGGGGCATTAAGACTCCTAACATTCCATGAGACAATTTCATTGTTTTCCCAAAGAGCTTGTCACTCTCCTATGTCTTAAATTGTCATATAAGGTGGTTTGAATTCCTGCTTGCACTTCCTCTTTAGTTTTTTTGATTTGTCATTTCTTTTTTGGTGACCTCCCCACTATACCTTTGGGTTTAGTTACTGGTGAAGATTTACTAATTTTCGTTTGATGAATAAATGATAGATTAGATGATCCACCTCCAAGGTTGTCCCAACTATGATCGTGTGACACATTTTGAGCCCGTGGGTTAAGGATTTCCCCAAAGTCAACATAAGACAAAGACAAAGGATCACAATCAAAATGAGTACCTTGTGCAGGTAGAGGATCCAACTTTAAAGATTGAGAGGAAAAAAGGTTAGGGGAGCCTGAAAAAAAGTGATATTGGCTATCACACTCCAACACCAAGGAGGATACATTGGCGTTTTTGGAAAAAACTAAAGTCTAGGAGTTTTGACTTTTACAATGAGGCAAAGAGGAAAAGAGGTATTGCAAATTTTTGATTCCATACCCATGAACACCCCTTGGATTAAGAGAAGGAAAGCCATCCATGTGAGATAGGCTAAGTTGATGACTGCAAAAGAAGTGTTAGAGCAACCACATGGCATGCTTTTTGGCTGGTAGAAGACCTCTTCAACAATTTCTGCAATAATTTGGTGACATGTTCTGAGCAACTAATCTTCAATAAGATGATCTAATTTCCCAACAAAAAAGGGAGCTTTAAATTAATACATGAAGGATTTATCAACACCATGTGTCCTTCTAGAGATAGCCTATGATTGAGCCTCAATTCTAGGAATGAAATTATGAAGAGAAACAATGTCCATAAACCAAATAATTCAAGCCCATGCCCAAATGAACTTGACAAATTATGAAAAATACATCTGAATATGAAGGGGATAAAAAACTCGAGAGATAGATTTTCCACCATCTAAGAAGGGTAGACCTAGAGAAACATTCTGATCTAGATTAACCAAATCATGGAAGGATTGTTGGGATGAAGCACGAGAACACAACAAAGGGGCTGAAGCATGATCTTCACACACCCTAATGTTGCCCATCTCTGAATATTTACAACCATATGTAAAATGGCCTAGAATGTTACCCCTTTTATCAACAAAAACAAAATACTCAATATAAATAACTTGTGCCCAAGAACCATATAAAGAGTTGACAGTTATTTGTGAAAGAAGAAATTTAGTCACATTTAACAGAATACAAACTCTAATGGGGAGATCTGTATGTTAGAAAGGCACAAGGTCATGCCTTAAAAAAATTCCCACTTGGTTAACAAACATCTAAAAAATCTCTAAATCTCTGTATTTGAGGGGTAACACAGGGAATGAGATCCAAAATAGGGCAAAATTTATAATACAGGAATTGGAATCGAAATTTGGAGACCAAGATTTTGTAAAGAGACCAAAACCCTCACAAAACCAACTCTTACACTTATGAATGTGATCTCTAAATCTCTTATTAGCAAAGATCATGAAGAATCCATTGTCATTATTGAAAAACATCATTCACCACCACCTATTTTTCTTTAACCCAACACCTAATAACAAAGATATCAAAGGTCTGATTCTAGAACTTACCTATTAGAGTCCGATCACATACATTTGAGACTTGATCTTGTATTGCAACCTGAAGGATTGAAATAGAGTAGCATATCGCAACATTCCCTCTTCCAACATTTCGTAATAATTTGCTCAGGCCCCAA
This sequence comes from Cryptomeria japonica, assembly GCF_030272615.1. Classification (NCBI taxonomy): domain Eukaryota; kingdom Viridiplantae; phylum Streptophyta; class Pinopsida; order Cupressales; family Cupressaceae; genus Cryptomeria; species Cryptomeria japonica. The sequence continues at coordinate 412,911,040 of NC_081414.1, read as the reverse complement.
AACATTGGAGGTAAAGGTTTTCTCCTCTTCCACACTTTTAGGGTTTTAATCTTATTATTGCTATGGTCCATATGAGGACAAAAGATTTTATGCGCTTGAGCATAAATATTCCTTTTAAAATAAGCATGAGAGTCATTGTGGCCCTTTGGTTTGAAGGACCCTCCATTCATGTCATTGGAGAAGGATGAACACTTAAAATTAAGAGGGAGACAATGAGGTTCTGAAACAAACCTAGGAGTTTTCAGAGAAATGTTATTTGGGAAAGAAATCTCCTCAGATGACCATTTTCTTTTTGAAAACTTAGAAGATTTCAATAGCGAATCTCATGTGGGACCTAGGTTATGAGGGGCAGGGTAGAGCAGGATATTATTAGGGTATGATATCTGATGAGTTCTTGAGAAACTTTCCCAGTTCAAAAACTTTTTGTTGAAAGTCTATCGTCTGTCAAAACCTAATCGACCAAAAACATACTGTTCAAAAGTACCATTACTTTGCCTTGGCCTGGACCCAACTCTATCAATATTCCTCTATGAATATTCAATTTTATTGTCTACCCAGGGCCATCCACCATACACAACCATCCTTCCAACCTTACCCTTCAACACTTTTTATTTAATTTTTATATTGAACAAAATAAATATAGATATTATATTTCAAAAAAAATATTTTTATCCTAGCATTTTAAAAATGTTTGTCTGAAATAAACAAAAATAAAAGAATGTATTTCTATTTTTTAATATATTGGACATCTTTAGGGTTACTCCAATATTTATTACAATTATCAACCCAATTAATAAATCTACATTAAGTGTTATTATAAATTATATTTAATTAATTAGCTTGAACTATTCATTATATTTTCTTACATAAATTGGTGAACCTAATAGGTCATATGTCACCTCATAGGCTTTGGCCCTAATGTTTATTTATTCTACATTAGAGTTTTTTATTCATTTCATCTTTACCTTCTCTCTAAGATTTGGTTAGGGTTTTATTTCCTCTTTCATTAAATAAAAAAAATTGCAAATAAAATATTTTTACAATAAAATAAATATAATTTTTTTATTTCAAAAAAATTGTTTTTATCTTAGTGCTTTAAAAATGTTTGCCTCATATGAATTTAAAAACAAAAGAATGCATTTTTATATTTCAAAAAACTTGTTTTCATCTTAGTGCTTTAAAAATGTTTGCCTTAGATGAACTTAAAAATAAAAGAATGCATTTTTTATTTTTTATTTTTAATATATTGGACACCTTTTGGGTTATTGCCAATAATTTGTGCAATGTTTTCTCTACTTGTGTAAGGAACGTTTTTTCTCCAATATATGGTGCATTTAGAGATAAGTACTCCTAGTAAACTATCTCATTTTTATTTTTTTTATTATTTATTACAATTATCAACCCAACTAATAAATCTAGATTAATTGTGATTATAGATTGTATTTATTTAATTAGTTCGGATTATTCAATATAATCAATTCTTTTCTTACATAATTTGGTTAACCTAATATGTCATATGTCACCACATAGGCTTTGGCCATAAGGTTTATTTAATCTACAATAGGGTTTTAAATTTATTTATTTCTCCTTTACCTTCTCTCTAAGATTTGGCTAGGGTTTGATTTCAAAATTCATTTCATATATGTACCCTTTCTAGGGTTTGTAGCTCATAGAGTGATCTTACTTCCACTCACCCTATCCACCAGTGATTTATGTGTTTCATTTATGTGTTTTATTATTAGCTAAATTTATGATTTATGTCAATCCCTACCTCACTCTTATATCATTTATTCATCTTTAGTAGAGTTTAGGCTTTTGATTCTTATTATTCATCAAACCCATACCTACCCATCCATAGATTGTGGTTACTACTTGTCTTTATCATCTTCTTCCTCTCTTACTCTTGTCCCCTCTATCTCTAATCTAACCAAATCCTTTTCTGTTTTCAACTCTCAACTAACCACACTATTGGCAGGAACTTGACGCATTACATCTCTTGTTTAATTAATTTACTAATCTTCTTCTTGCCTTTCCCCATTTAAATAAATATTTTTATTTATTTAAATTATCCTTTCCCTAAATGAAATAAATATTTTTATTTATTTAATTGACCCCATCTATTCTATTAATTAAATAAATATTTATTTATTTAATTAATTCACTAGCTTTTTCCCTACATGACACTTATCATTCATCTCTTAATTCACCTTTAACTACATCTCTAATATTTTCTTATTTCCTATACCTATCCTCTGATTTGACATGACCATTTATCCTTCCACCTCTTAATCGCCGCCCTCCATTTCTAGGGCACTCTCTATAAAAGATGATCCTTTTCCTATCCTTCCATATAGAATTCAAGTACAAGCACCTGCACTTTGTCGAACTGCATACACAACCACAATCCGCTCTCTATTGAGCTCTTGTGCACAATACAAATCTGAGAGAAACCGTAATATCAAGAAAGATCAATGGAGATAGGAGGACAATGGAGATCAAATCCTAGGGGCATGTGAAGGTATACATTTCTTTATTTGATATTTGCATGATCTAGGTTGTCTATTGGTTTTATGTTGGATTCATTGTAGAATTAGGTTTAGTAGTAGAATCCAATAGGTTTTACAATAATTTTAGTTCCCAATTTCAACATAAACATTTTGGCATGCATGGTGGGACCCTAGTCCCCATTTTCTAACATTTTAGTGTTGTTTTAGTGTTTTCAAGTTTGCAGGTTCGTAATTTAAAACAATTTTCAAGTGATTTCGCTTCTGTGATAGTTTCTATCACATTTTTGGTCTTGTCAAGAATCTCTATTCCCTAAAGCATTTTTGTTTAATCCTATTACGTCTAGGGTTTTTTAAAGAAATTTAGGGATTTTCTGTAATTTTATGTTTTGTCATGTTCCTAGTTATCTCTAGCATGTTTTTGTTAGGTCCTAACACATTTTTGTTTAATTTTGGTGCATTTATGTTTTGTTAGGGTTTTAAAAAAAAATAGCAGTATTTTATTATGTCATGTTCTTGGCTAGTTTTGACATGTTTTTGTCAATTCTTGATGCGTTTGCGGCTGTCCTTGCCTCATTTTTGTTTTTTTCTAAAATTTTGCATTTTGTTTCTGATGCATTTTTGACAGATACTATTATGTATGTGGTTATTTTTGTCATGTATAGGGTTCTATTCCTTTTGTATTTTTGCTACCTCCTAATACGTTTTTGTTTTGCTTTGTTGCATCTATGTTGTGCAGGTTGGTCGAGGATTGAAACATAAAAATCCGATGTAGAAGGCCCCTTGGCTTTAATTTTATTCTCTAATCTCTTTGGTTGTAGGTTGGGGTAATTTTGAAAACTACTAATGCATTTGTGCCTGTAGGGGTATTATAGGAGAGTGTTTGTCTTTTTTTTTTAATAGATTAGAAAACACTTCCATTTGGTGCTTTTAAAAAGAACATTTTTGTTTGAAGTGTTTGGTGCACTTGCATAATTTGTTGTAGAACCCTAGGTGTTTAATGAAAGTATCCTCTTCCCTTACCTTCACAGATCTTGGGTGTAAGAGAAATCATTGAGCGTCTAATTTTCTTTTTTTAGAGGGGTCTGCCTTGGAAACAAGGGAACGACTCTAAAGAGGATCTTTCCTTCGAGCCACTATACAAATTGGTTGAGGAAATTCAACTCCTAACTGGCATTAGACTTTGTCGTACAATGTCAATTGAAAGGAGACCCCATACCACACATTTATGTGAAGTATCCTACATTTCAAGTAGGTTGATTGAAGTCTTAAGTGGCTTGTTCAACTCTTGCAAGGTGTCGGTTCCTCGAATTGTGACTAGAAACCTTTTTATTGGCCTACTCTATTTTTGACCCAACATTGTGGTAATTTCAGTGCAAGGGCATAGCTAGTTTTTCCACAAGACACTCACTATAAGGCTCCCTTGAGATGAGACATAAATCCCTGGCTTAGAATAATCTACTTGTACCTTTTCAGGGAGAAGGTGATTGGGTCATCCTTCCAGTCCTAGAGGCCCCTACCTATCCTCTCTTGCAAAGACAAAATAGTTTATACACCCATTTTAGGTGTCCCTACATTTGAGTCAATAAAGATTCCAAGTTGTGGGCTAGAGTTACTGCCATAAGACCTTGACCTTAAGGCTAAGAAGTGTTTGAAGTGTATCCATTTTTGTTAAGACCCATAGAAATTGGTCTAATTTTGGCCTATGGAACATACACATTGCGCTCATATTTTGGATAAACACTTATAAACATTGTGTCTTCTTGCCACAAAAACATCTACATCCAGATTTGGTCACATTTCACAACTTAAATTTTTTTGGACAAACTTGAGAGAAACTTTTTAACTAGAAAAGTGTTTGTGGCACTTTTCAGTGCGTATGTGATCATTATGGTCATGTCTATGTTCATTTCCAGTGTGTTTTGAGACTTTCTACTATGTTTTTGTAAACTTCTAGTGAATATACAAACAAAACATTGAGAAACATTTTTCAGACTAAGAAAATGCGTTTCTATGGCATCTTATTGCCTTTATGCAACATCTTGACGCATATTTGAGAGACATTTTGAGTATTTGGACAAGTTTGAAAACAACACTACAACTATGAAAACATGTTTCTGGACTCTGCTATTGCGTATTTGAAGCATTTTGATGTGTCTATGGATTTAATACTACATCTTTTGTTTCTGAGATTCAACGAGCTTCTAAGGCTGATTCCATAAGATTCCTTTTTATTCAACCATTATCTTTTCATGAATTTCCATCCATTTTTAGACATTTTTAAATATTTTTAAAAGCTTCACTTACACTTTCCAACCAGAGTCCAAGGGTCATTTTGGTTGTCCTCATTATTATCTTGCAAACACATCTTACATATCACTAAGTGGTTCCCACATTAGATTTGTCATCTTGGGTACCATTTTAGCATCTTGAGTTAAGGTCAACTTACCTATTGGAATTTACCATCTCCTAGGAAGCCACACCTTGCTTAGTTTATCGTACCACATTGGAAAAACATCTTAGGATATTGCAAGGAAACTCTAGATTATTTTCCACTCATAATTATCTTACCTTTTCATAATCACATCTTATCATTTATCCTTCCACATTCCGTCTTAGTCAAAAAATTTCATGGTTGAAACTCGATCCCAAAGGTCTAGAAAAAAACTCAAAGAATCTCAAGTATCTCAAAACATGGACTCGTATGTGTTTGATGATGAAGAATTTTATAATCCACAAACTTTTGAGAATCAACACAATGCACAAGAATTTGATAACGAGTCCTTCATAACCAAAGAAATTCAAGACCACATGTCCGACACAATATTTAATAAATTGCCTAACACAGTTTTGAAGAGAGATCCACAAAGGTATTTATACATGTTGCTTGAAGATGGAGAAAGATTACCCCATGTCTTTGATGTTTCACAAATCTTATAAGAAGATCCAAATCAACCTATTGGTAAGAATGGTGGACATAGACATGAGCGTATCCCTGTGCTTGAGTCACCTTTGTCTCTTTTTTAAAAACCTGACATACCTAATGCACATACTCATGCAAACTATGCTAGACAAACTTATGAACAACCTCGTGCACATACTTTTCATGGTCGAAGGAAAACCAATGCATATACCCAACAACAAGATGCTACTCAAGGTCCTAATAATGATAATATTTATGCTATATAACACCTCATGTTATATTTGATGATCGTACTCAAGAGCACACTTATAATACCAATTATACACATGGTCATGATACTTACACTCATCCAAGGTGTAGTGCACCTCATCAAAATTGCATGCCAGGTGGCTCATATAACAATTACATACCTCCACCTCTACCACCTACAGATATATATGACTAATACCACCCTTACATGCAATACATATCTCCTCCTCCCGATGGCTCAAGCATAGGGATAAATCAAAGAAACATGGCACCACATAGTAGTGATTTTCAACAACAAATTAAGGAATTGCAACAAAAATTGGCAAGTATGCAAAAACCCACAAAGAATTACATGAGTCAAGACATTTGTCCTCATCCTTTTGGTAGAAGAATACATATGCCACCTTTTTATCCACACTTTGTAGTACCTAAATTTGACAAATATAAATGAAAAGGAGATCCTAAGGCACATATTAGAGTATTTTTCATAGCTTGCATAAAGTTGGCTCAAGCGGGCTCTTACTTAATGTGTTTATTTCCACAAAGTCTAGGTGGACAAGCCATGGAGTGGCTTTCATAGTTACCACCTAGAATCAAGTCATGGGGTGAATTGACATAAGTATTTATCTGAAATTTCTCATACAACATTAAATGTGAGGTTTTTGTGACAATATTATGTAATACCAAACACTAAAATGGTGAATCCTTTGCATTGTTTTTGCAAAGATTGAGAAGTTTAGCTAGTTGATGCCATTGTTGCATTCCATGAAAGAAAATGGTTGAAATGTTTACACAAAATATGAATAAGGATATTTTATATGACATTTGTAAAGCATGTTTATCTACATTCCCAAAAGTCATTGAAAAAAAATTATCTATTGAAAAGGTTCTTATTGAGCAAGGCACTATCAAGATCTTTAAAGAAAATAAAGATGAAGATAATGCAAAAGAAAATGTGCAATTTTGGAACAAGAATAAGAACAACATGAATGATGGGGTTGTTGATCCAAATATGTTCAAACCAATGGTAAGTTTCCCTGGTGCTAGATCATCTAATAATCAAGTTAATATACTAAGGGCACCAAGGCCTCCAAGGAAATACACACCTTTGGGAGAACCTGTTGAATTGACATTGAAGAAACTTGTTTCTAATGAGCTCATTACATTTCCTGATAATCGACCATTTGAATCAAGGGTGAAATATTTATGGTGGAATGATAACAAATTTTGTGAATATCACAAGAGGAAGGGTCATAATACTAGCAATTGCCATAAATTGAAGATTCTTATTCAAGACCTTATTGATAATAGAGAAATTGAAGTCAAAGGTCACTCTTCCAATGAAGAACCAGTGATGTTTAAGGATCCATTTCCAAAACATGATAAGGGAAAATCCCCTAAAACATATAAGAATGCTAATTACACCAATGCGGCCTATGAATACACCATGAATCATATCACTTAAGTGGACCCTCATGGATCTACCATAACCATAAAATGAAAATCCCTCGAATGCAATGTCACCACTTGACGGGGTAAAGTTACTCTACAAGGTGCTATGCCCAAAACAGCCTTGTCATCCAATAACCAATATGAGCTTGTAGATCAATTGGGAAAGGCACCCACCATCATATCAATCCTCAAAATCTTGCATATTTCACTTTCTCATAAGGAAATCTTAGACAAAACTTTTCAAGAGACATCCGTGCCTACTGATCTAAACATGGACCAATTTCAAGCTATGATGGGAAACCTTTCTACCTCACATAGTCTCACATTCATTAAAGTAGACGATGCATCTCCACAAAAACCACATAATGCACCACTTCATATTTAATATTTTCTCCATAAACACTGCATAAAACAAGTCTTGTTAGATGGAGGAGCAAATCTCAATATTTGCACTTTGAAAGTTGTCTTAGCATTGGGATTCTCTGAAAATGTTGTGGACTCAAGGAAGAAGATCAGTATAAAAGTATATGATGATGAAGAATGCTCATCTAAAGGAATAGTCACTCTACCACTTAGAGTGGGGCTAGTAGTGAGAGATGTGGTTTTCCAAGTTCTTGACCTTGATCTCACATACAACATGCTTTTGAATCAACCATGGATACATGCAATGAAAGTAGTTCCTTCAACTTACCATCAATGCATCAAATTATTATACAATGAAACCAAAGTCGCAGTTCAAGGCGATCCAAATCCATATTTGTATTGTAACAATATTCACCCAAGGCTTGAAGCAAGATCCCTATAAATTGGGAAGCTAATCCATTTTCAACATATATTGACCCTGAATAACTAAAGGCTTCTACTCCAAAGAAAGCTGAGATGAAGGGAAAGTTCAAAGACAAAGGAATGAGAGAGTATAATCTCAATCAAACCATGTACCTAATACAATTAATGGACTCTCCTAAAACTTATGGTAGACCACAACCATCTAAACAAATATCAACAATAATCATAAAATGAGATCCCGCCACTTTCATAAAATGGGGTGAAATGGAAGAAGACCTTTACAGATTATTTATAAAGATCTAGAGGGACAACCTAATCAAGATCACATCATAATACCAATTGAAGATTATGGAAAATGATTCAAGTTTCTATTAAATATGGGTTATGATGGTAAAGGTACCTTTGGGTTGCAAAAACTAGGCATAGTGGAACCACTACAACCCGAGTTTATACCAAAGAAAAAAAGAACAAAGGGACTTGGTTTTGCAACCTTCTGATTACGTGGCCATGGATCTTAAGAAGTGTGAAATATTGGTCCTCCTACTTCCACCAAACCTAAGGAAATCCATTTCTCAACAAACTCAAATGAATGGGAATGGGGGTCTAATAAATCATCTAGTGATTATTGTAGGATTTTGCCAAGATCAAGGGCACAATGAAAAGCATAAAAGAGAGACAATAGAATGATAAGAACAAAATTGTTTTCTCATCAATATGCAAATGATCAACTGGATTAACCAATACAATGAATATAGGCCTGCTTATATAGGCAAGGCCATATGGATGTACGAGCACACAATTATGACATGTGGCTCAATGAGAAACAAGGGTAGGTAAGAAATACTAGGGGTAGGTAGGAGAAATAATATAATATTCCATAAGAGGTGGATGACCCACCGAATGTGGAGTTTAACTGTAAAATAAGACCACAAAAGGTGGAATTTCTCCTACAAGCTCTATCCCTATGTGCACAGTTCCCTAAGTGTCTCAAATCCAAACTACGAAGAGATGCATTATCCTAAGTTAACTTAAGTAAAGTGTAATAATATCCATAATGAATATTTATTTACACCAACACCCCCCCTGAAGTGCAACTTAGGGGAATGAAGACTTAAGTCAACAATGCAAGATGGGTCCCGGCTACTAGGACATGATAGGTACCCATGTACAATATGCAAATGCAAGAAAAACTATGCAATGCAATCTCTCACAAATGGAGAAAAGGAGAAAACCTAGTGGGAAAAAACTCCCCCCCAAAAGAGAGATGAAAGTACAAAAGACTCTCAAAGAAGAAGGACAAAACCTCAAAGAGGAAAAAGTCCCCCCCATAAGAGAGGAAGGAGAAGTCAGTTGACCCCCCCTAATGACACATCCTGTACCCCCAAGAGAGCTCACAACTGCTGGAACTTACTCTCGGTGAAAGGTTTGGTGAATATGTCAGCAACCTACTCCGCTGTAGGACAATACTGTAAATCAATGACCTGCTCCTGAATGAGCTCTCGGATATAGTGCATATGAATCTCGATGTGTTTGGTCTATTGGTTCTGGACCGGGTTCTTTGAGATTGTAATAGCACTCTGATTGTCGCAATGTAGAACTGTCGGCCGTGGAGTGGTAAATCCAAACTCTGTGAGAATATGCTGAAGCCAAATGGTCTCAGTCACTGCGTTAACAAAACACTAAGCCTCAAGCTTGACTCCTGAAAGAAAGGGAGTTGGGGTAGGCTTACAATCAGCCATATGAAAGCGTGCAAGTAGATCAAGAGCATACTTGGGCTGCAATAGTGTAATCTCGAAAGGTGATTGTGAAATCTCTATATCAAGAAAGTAGTGCAAAAGACCCAAGTCAGTCATAGTAAATCTGTCATGCAAAGCAGATTTGACCCTGCTAATGATGGATGTAGTACTCCTTGTAATGATCAAGTCATCAACATAGAGCACAAGTATCAAGTGAGAGTCATCCTATCGCAAAATGTATACATTCAGATTGGAATGACACCTGGTGAACCCTACAAAGAGAAGAAAGGAATCTATCTTGGCATACCAAGCCCTGGGGGCTTGCTTAAGGCCATAGAGAGATTTCCTTAGTCTGCAAACCAAGGAAGTATCCTGGATGAAACCCTATGGCTGCTCCATATAAATCTCCTCATCAAGATGACCATGAAGAAAAGCACTCTTCACATCCATTTGATGTACAAACCAACCATGAGCTGCAGTAATAGCAAGTGTCAAGTGAATGGAGTTCATCTTGGATATGGGCACAAAGGTCTCATTATAGTCAATACCTGCTACCTGGGAGAAACCTTTCGCAACAAGCCAAGCCTTATACTTATCCACATTACCATCCACTGCAAACTTGGTCTGATAGATCCACTTACATCGAACCATCTTTCTCCCCTTAGGGAGATGGACTAAATCCCATGTGTTGTTCCTCATCAAGGAACTATACTCTTCCTCCTTAGCTTGGTCCCACTCAGGAACCCTTGATGCTTCCCTAAATGTCTGTGGATCGGAAGCAGTAGCAATGAATGCATGTGGAAGATCCTGATGTTGTGATCGATTTCTCCATGTATCTGAAGGATCCCCAACAAGAGAACCCACTGACTCAAGTGTCTGTCGAGCCCAACAAGGTCTAGGTGGAGGTAGAGAACAAGGCTCCTCAACTGCAAGTGGACCCTGTGGAGGTGTAACCCTGTGAGTCGGAGTTGAAGGAGTCTCATCATTTGAATCACTAGCATCACTATCCATAATGGAGGAAGGTGGAGGAGGTAGAGAGGCTAAGCTAGGAGAGCTTTCCTCAAAGTGAACACTCCTCTCAATGAACACCTCATGTGTCTCAGGATCCATCAATCTATATGCCTTAACACCCTCAGGATATCCAACAAATATGCAAGGCCAACTCTGTGAGTCCAATGCCTTGCATCTCTGTGGAGGTATGCGAGCCCATGCTGGACACCCAAAGACTCTGAAATGTCTCACAATCAGTTTCCTACCAGCCCAAGCCTCAAAAGGAGTAATACCTTGCAAAGCTTTGTGAGGAACCCGATTCTGGATGTGTGTGGCACAAATGATAGCCTCTGCCCAAAAGGCGGGATCAAGAGAACGTGCATGAATCATACAACTAGCCATTTCTTTGAGAGTTCTATTCTTGCATTCTGTAACTCCGTTCTGTTGTGGAGTGTATGCGATAGAATGTTGAAGATCAATCCCCTCAAATGTACAAAAATCCTCAAGTCTTTTGTTCACATATTCCCTTCCATTATCTGTATGAAGAATCTTGACCACTTTCCTAGATTGCTTCTCCACATGAGTCTTGAAGTCCTGAAATCTGTCAAATACTTCACTCTTATGAATGAGAAAGTAGACCCAAGTGAAGCGGGAGTAGTCATCAATGAAGGTGAGGACATAGCAGGTCTTACTAAATGAAGTTGCTGGAAATGGACCTGCTACATCGCTGTGAACAAGTTGAAGAACTTCCAAAGCTCTCCAAGCTTTCCCCTTATCAAACTTATCTTCGAGATGCTTGCCCATGGAACAACGTGAACATACACCCTCTAAAAAATTGATTCGAGGTAGACCTGTGACCATGTCTTTAGTGCTAAGCTGCTGAAGATAGTGGTAGTTGAGGTGACCAAACCGCTCATGCCATAGCTTACTTTCTGAATTTGAATGAGAAAGCAAGGCCCTAGAAGGTGAACTTGGCACAAAGTGGGATAATGAATAAAGCCTTGATTTGTCATTGACTTGTCCCACTGCTACCAAGGCATCATCATCAAGTTCCTTTACCACAACTGAATCTGGTGTAAACTCAACCTTTTTCCCATTTTCATAGTGAGTGATTTGGTAGATAGAGAGAAGGTTGGTATACAAGTTAGGAACATAGAGAACATTCTCAAATGTTCCATCATCCATGTCAACTGAACCTTTCCCTTCAACCTCTACTTGTGTATCATCTCCTATGTAAATGTGAGGTACTTTAGATGGCTCCAATGAAGAAAACTGCTCCTTTGTAGAACCCATGTGATATGAAGAACCCGAGTCAAGTATCCATTGCTGTGAAGAACCTGTTATAGCCACAAATGCTTGCCCTTTTCCCTTAGAATGTGAGGAAGAGGAAGGAGATGAATCCTTCTTTGTGTAGGTGGATGGCAAGTTGATGTTGTTTTTCTTAAGAAGATTAGTTAACTCATCAACTTGTTTTGTGTGGCATCGATGCTCATCATGACCATACTTCTTGCAATATGCACAAGTTGGTTTATCCTTCTTAGGTGTTGTCCCCTTCTTGGAAGAGGATGAAAAATTGCCTTGTGATGGAGAGGATGATTGTCCTTTTTCCTATTGTGGCTTAGACTTGGATTGCTTCTTCTTCTTGTTGGAATCTTTGTCTTGACTTCCTTGATTCCCTTGATTAGCCAGAAAAGCCTTGGACTTTGAAGACTTGAGAAGTCCCATGTTCAACAACTTAGATTGTTCCAATATCAACATTTCTGTGAAAGCATCAAATGAAGGTATAACATAGGAAATCCCCACTGTCAAACAATGAGTTTGGAAGCTAGACACAAATGCTGCATATTCTGGTGCAAGCTTGTCCAACAAGTTGAATATCAACTGAGCATCCTTTTTGTCAATTCCACAATCCTTAAGCTTTGCTCTTAGCTCATTTGCTTTGGTGACATAATCTTGGATTGTATCAAAACTCTTGGGATCCAAGTTGGTGAGCTCATTGTCAATTTTGTAACCTTTTATTTCATCTACTTGACCATACAATTTCTGAAACATATCCCAAGCCTCTTTGGTTGTTGTACACTTCTCAATGTGAAAAATGAGGTCATCTGATACATACTTGCGCAAAGTTCCAAGAGCCATGCAATTATTAGTGAGCCATTCTAATTGAGCATTAGGATCAACCTTAGGATCAGGTGGTGCTGCTATTGTTCCATCTATGTAATGCATGAGACCCTTTTCCATTAATTTACTCCATACTTTAATTTTCCATGATGCATAATTATGTGGAGTTAAAGGTGGAAATTTATGAGGACTCATTGCAACAAAAATGAAAGAGCACAAAAAGAGGCACAATAACACAAGACACCCCCCCAAATTCACTCAATCAAAGAACCCCCCCAAAAGTGATGATTTGGCACTTTATACTTAGTGCGTATACAATGGGCCACTTGCAAAAAATGACAAAGTGGGCTTTTGATTACAATTTTACAACTACCTCAATAAGGCCAAAAGAGACTCAAACTAATAATGCAAGAGATCTAAACTAAGATCCAAGCACTTTACAAGTACCTAATAGGCCAAATAAGACCAATATATGAAAGTACAAATTCCACTCAAAATCTCTAAAATCTGATCATAGATTATGAAAGTAGATGAAAAAACATGCACTTTCAAAAAAAACGGCACCTGAAAAGGAGGTCGTATGAGCTCAAACGAGGCCTTTGAAGTTGTAGAATTGAGGATTGGACAGGTACAACTGAGAGAATCCAAAAATTACGAAAAACCTATGCACCAAAATCAGAAAATAACCACACCACTATGAAGATCACGAAATTTTAGCCCATTTAAAAAAAATTTGAACCAAAAAAGGAGCAAAAATGAGCAAGATATGGCCTTTCAAAGTTGAACTACAAAACTGAAAAGCTCAATGAAGAGGGGGATCAAAAAATTTCAAAAGTCTGCTGATGTGGCACTGATGTTAGCAAATGACGGGCTTAAATTTGACACCCATCTAGCCATCACAAAAAAATTCATCCCCCCTATGTGGCATCCATACCGTACGGACAGGCTGATGTGGCACTGTGTTGACTATGCGTACGAATGTTGACTGCGGGCCAGTGGCCGCTTGCCATGTGGTGGGCACGGGTCCGCCGGTTTAGAGGACTGCCAGAGAGGAGGAGGAGCCGGCGATGGGGAGCCGAAGTGCCAGCGGTGGAAGGGTTGCACGGGCGGTGGGACGGGCAGCCTGCACGGGCAGCGGTAGGGCGGGCGACCTGTGCGGGCGGCGGCGGGGCAGCCTGCTGGGCGAGGTGGCGATGGGGCGGCGACAAGGTGGGGAGGTCAGGAGATCTGGGCATCGGCTGACAGGTGCAGCTAGAGGACGTCGCCGACAGAAAAGGATGGGAGGTACAGTCGGTATGCAGTACAAACCCTACAAAAAGATGACGCAGGGTATGAAGCTCATGGGGGGGTCTGCGTACCCCCCAAAATACTTTTTTTTTTTTTTGAAAATTTTCCAAATTTTTTGTTTTCGGTAAAAAAAATAAATTTCGAAATCCATACAATAATAGCCAAAATGGGAAAAAAAAATTCTCACCAAAATAGGTGGACTTTATAGTCGAAATTCATGGAAATGGCCTCTCGGAATCAACCGTGATGTCCAAATCGCTGTATGATGCCCCCAAAAAATGAAGATCCCAAAATCTGAAAATTGAAGCCTCCAAAATGTCTCCAAAAGACTAATCAATGAAGCCCTATCAGCTCTGATACCATGTAGGATTTTGCCAAGATCAAGGGCACAATGAAAAGCATAAAAGAGAGACAATAGAATAATAAGAACAAAACTGTATTCTCATCAATATGTAAATGATCGACTGGATTAACCAATACAATAAATATAGGCCTGCTTATATAGGCAAGGCCATATGGATGTACGAGCACACAATTATGACATGTGGCTCAATGAGAAACAAGGGTAGGTAAGAAATACTTGGGGTAGGTAGGAGAAATAATATAATATTCCACAAGAGGTAGATGCCCCATCGAATGTGGAGTGTAACAACAAAATAAGACCACAAAAGGTGGAATTTCTCCTACAAGCTCTATCCCTATGTGCACACTTCCCTAAGTGTCTCAAATCCAAACTATGAAGAGATGCATTATCCTAAGTTAACTTAAGTAAAGTGTAATAATATCCATAATGAATATTTATTTACACCAACAATTATGTCTTGAAGATACGTTTTAGAGAACTTGGCAAACTTACAACAAAGGAAATATTTAGAGAGTTATTCAAAGTTGGTCAGGCATCATCAATCTATACTACCCATTGGGACAAGAAAGATAGTGGTGAAGCATGGATAAATACTTTTTGGGATCCCAAACCCTCTACCTCTCGAAGCTCTAGGTCAAAAACCATAAAAAGTTATAACTCCTATTGTTGAGTGTCCTTCTAGTGATGTCGATTTAGCTTCCCTTAAGATCAAGACTAATAAGGAGAGAACCAACGACGACTCGATGAATTTATTGATATAAATAAAGAATCATGTGTCTTTACCCTCACACCTTCTCATTTCAAAAATATCAATGACCTTTCCTTAATTCATCCCCAACTCATAGATTGGGATGGACAAGGCCCTCCACAATTTGAAACATTCTAAAATTTAAGAGGCCTTTATTGACTACCTTGGAATAAGAGACGATCTCCCTGTTGGGGACCATAAAGTAGGATACACCATTAAACTCAAAAATGTGGCATACTTTGGAGAGGGTGCCAAACCTTCTAGTCGCAAAAATATTAAAATAAAAACAAATGAAGGGTCTTCTAGTGAAAACTGCCTTACGACACTTTTAGACAATGAAAAAGTAAAAGGAAAGGACACATTCGATGGTGAAAACCTGCACAAGGTGCCAGAGGATGGAAGGTTTGACACCCTCCCCATAACACCATATCAGGAGATGTCATTTATGTTGATAGAGGAAACAATACATACAAATATTGGGACCACAAAAGAACAACATAACGTTTATCTTGCGAAGTCATTAACATAATAAGAACGATTCAATTTCATCAAGTTTTTCACAAATAAGAAAATCAACTTTGCATGGTCCTATGCAGATATGCTGGGATCAGATATCGACCTTTTCATGCATCATTTAATAGTAACACTAGGTGAAAACCTAACAAGAAAAAGTTGAGAAAGACGCATTCACAAGTGGCATTATTACTGATAGCTGAACTTGAGAAGTTGTTGAATACTGGGTTTATTAAAACTAGTGACTACCCTGAGTGGATTTCCAACCTTGTACTAGTGGCCAAACTAGATGGTCGAATCAACATATGTATAGACTTCCAAGATATTAACAAAGCTTGTCCCAAAGATGGCTTCTTGTTGCCAAACATTAATTTAATTGTTGATTTCACTATTGGGAATGCAATGTTGTCACTTATGGATGGATTCTTTGGATATAATCAAATCAAAATTGCACCCAAAGATCAACACAAGACCGATTTTATGTGTCCTTGGGGTACCTTCTACTAGAATGTCATACCCTCTGTATTGAAGAATGTGGGTGCTACATATCAGAGAGCCATGACAATAATTTTTTATGACATAATGCATGTTTTAATGAAGGATAATGTGTATGACCTCTTGGGTAAGTCAATCATTAGAGAAGATTATTTTAATGTCCTATCTATTGTTTTTGATGGTTTGGAGAAATATATAGTCATACAAAATCCCCAAAAATGTGTCTTCGGAGTGACCTCCACGAAACTCCTAGGATACATAGTGTCACAATGAGGCATTGACGTAAGTCTAGCCAAAGTCAAAGCAATTTTAGAATTGCCTCCTAAGAACAATAGTCAACTGAGGTCATTACAAGGAAAGCTCCAATGAATCCGCATATTCATAGCTCAACTCATAGATAAATGTCCTTTGTTCCAACATTTGCTTCACAAGAATATCAAGTATAAATTGGATGACAAATGCCAACAAGATTTCAATTTCTTAAGGAGTATCTCATGAATCCACCCATGCTCATACCATCAATTTAAGGAAAACCTTTGTTGCTCTACTTATCAAGAACCATAATAGCACTGGATGCACTTTTGGTACAACAAGACTATGAAACAAAGGAACGAGCTATCTACTACGTCAATCACACTTTGGTAGGGTATGATCTTAATTACACTTCTATTGAGCATGTGTGTCTTGCCATAGTTTTTGCTTCACAAAAATTGCAACATTACAAGCTAACTCATAAAACCAAGCTCGTAGCAAGAATTGATCCACTTAAAAACCTACTCAACAAGGTAGGTCTTACAGGCAGATTGGATAAGTGGGCAATGATCTTAAGCAAATTTGACTTTGAGTATGTCAATATAAAAGCCATCAAAAGAAAAGTAATTGCAGATCAACTGGCGGATGCACCAATGATCAATGATTCTCCTCTCATATCAGAGTTTCCAAATGAATACATCTTTATAGTGACACAGTCAAGATTATGGCAACTTTATTTTGATGGATCCTTCACACATCATGGAGTAGGAGCAAGCATAATCTACTCACACCTCAAGGATATTATATTCCTAAGTCCTATCAGTTATCCTTCCCTTGCACGAGCAACATTGTAGAATATGAGATATTAACTATAGGTCTACAGGTTGCAGTACAAGAGAAGATCAATGAACTTCATGTTTTTGGTGACTCTCAACTTGTGATCCATCAAAAAAATGTTGATTATCAAACCAAAGATGAAGAATTAATTCCTTACAAGAAAATGGTGGATGACTTTAAAAAGTACTTCACATAGATAGTATTTGACAAAATACCTAGAGAAAGTAATCGAGCTGCAAATACCATGGCTACCATAGCCTTTTTGATCAACATATCATAGAATACAACTTGTTGTGAGTTCTTGGTGAATAACCTTTTGGTCCCTGCATATGAGATCCATCCATTTGAACTAATTTACGGTATTGGTCCCAATTTCCCTTAGTACAATGATATTTTCACCTACATCTGTATAAAAACCCTCCCACACAACCTTTCCAATAAGCAATGTCATACCTTCATTTGACAAACCTCCCGCTATGTCATTATTATTGACACACTTTATCGACGAGGTCTCGATGGTACTCTCCTTAGATGTTTAGAGAGTGAGGAAGTTCAAATTGCATTATGAGAGGTACATAAATGTATATGTGGGGCTCACTCTAGTGGTCCAACCTTAGCCAAAAAACTTATGAGGACTAGTTACTATTGGCCTATAATTGAAAAGGGTGCATATTAGTTTTCTAGAAAATGAAAGCAGTGTTAGATTCATGGAGACTTGATACACACACTAGCATAGGAACTTCAATCGATCACCATACTATGGTCCTTTTGTCAATGAGGAGTTCATCTCATGAGAAATATTCACTCTCCATCATCCAATGGCTATAAATTCATCATTACAACCACCGATTATTTTACACAGTGGATCGAGGCCATCCCTCTCACCCAAATTAGCAGTAAGCAAATTGCAACCTTTATCCTTATTTACATTATCCGTGGATACAATGTTCTCCTTTCCATCATCACAGATAATGGACATCCTTTAAAAAATTAAGATGTTCTTGAACTTTGCAACCAATTAAATATCCAACATCACTTTTTTGCTCCATATTACCCCCAAGGCAATGGTCAAGCTAGGGCGTTTAACAAAACCATTCTTGAAATCCTCAATAAGACAGTCGATGATGCTAGCTACAATTGGCACATTCAACTCAATCTCGCCTTATGGGCCCATTGCACAAGTATCTGCAGCCCTATTGGAGACACCCCTTACTTGTCTATGGTGTCGAAACCATATTTCCCATAGAGGTAGAATTACCATCTCTACGGGTCTCCTTAAGTGATCTTATTAGTAACATAGACTACAGGGTTTCCTGCTTGCAAGACTTGGAATTTCTAAATGAGTATAAACAAAATTTATTCAATCACCTTAAAGCATATCAACAATGCATGATCCACACTTACAATTTGAGTTAGGTGACTTGGTTATTAGAGAAAACCCTAAAAATTAGCAGGATAGAGAAAAACGAGGTAAGTTTGAACCAAATTGGCTTGGACCTTATATCATCACGATAATTTATGGTTCAGGTGCATATTAGTTATCAACGTCTAATGGAGAAAATTTGGATGATCTTATCAATATCATGCACCTTCACAAGTTCTACACATAACTTTTTCAGAGAATCCTATCAAAAATACTATTTAAAAAAAAAATAAAAAAAAAATGCATAAAAATAGAAAAAATTGTCACCTTCATAAAAATCTGGCAAACAAGCATCTTGTGTGACACAAAAAAATGAAAAATCAAAAAAAGTAAAGAAAAATAATTTAATCCAATTGTGAAAACCACTTTTGTGACGCCTTGGGCAAATGCCATGGTGAAAACCGGGTGACAGGTGCCATGTGTAGGGAATTATACTCTTCCCTCCTTTAGGACTAAGTATCACCCTTCCACTCTGCAAACACTCATGTCCCACCAATCCATAATAAATTTGTCCATCCCCATCACGCCTTATTATTTATCTACCTAAGATTGGTTCGTCCTTCATAATAAATCCTTTTCTCCTTTTGCTTCACCCATAATAAATTGGGTCCTATCTATAACTGGAGGCATATCTTGGACCTAGTGATGGAATGGATCCTTGGCATCACATGTTGTGAGGAGCATCGCCTTTTCATACCTTCCTTCTTCTCATGTACAATCTACAATAATAGATCATTTGCATCACCAATTCGCAATAAAGTCAATTTCATAGAGTAAGTTAGTTCTAGATGAGACAAAGAAGTATTGGGCTTTCAAAAAATCAATCTGTCGACAGATTATAACTTTAACAGGTTCTTTCGCACTATTTGTCCTTTATTAGGATGCAACATTGTGACCAAATCAAGTATTGTAACATGTGTGGCAAGAAACATTTGTGACTTGAATATTTTAGTATTTGTTAGTATTAAGTCTTTAGTTGTCTTTGAT
Source organism: Cryptomeria japonica (assembly GCF_030272615.1). Lineage (NCBI taxonomy): Eukaryota > Viridiplantae > Streptophyta > Pinopsida > Cupressales > Cupressaceae > Cryptomeria > Cryptomeria japonica. The sequence goes on along the minus strand of NC_081414.1, from coordinate 412,891,373 downwards.
TTGATCTTTTATGGTGCCATGTTTCCTATTCTTCTCAAGGATGTCTACGAGCTAGAGTGACCACGATGGTGCATGATTACCTATTGCTCATCCAAGGATATGGGGACACTGTGGGTCTAGTGTGAATAGGAGCATTCCTTGTTTGTGTCTGTCTGATGATGTCCATGCAAATGATACATTGACTATCTAGGTTGGACCTATATCTGGATGGTCACAAACATTTATTGTAATAAGCTCAATAATGATAAGCGCACAAGAAGCTCATTTTACCTTCATATCTTCTACCTTTCACCACCTAATCCTCTCATATCCCCGATCCCATGTACTCATGCATCATCTGACTGATTATGATAATACACCAACAACAAAGTCATGCATCACATTTTGCATCATCATATAGTTATTATTGCATATCATTATCATACACATGCATCCTGCATCTATATAGGTTAGTACATAGTCATCATTAATGCATCGACCCATAGCATGACATCATCATAATATCATAATATAAGATATACATCAAAGTCAAAATAAAGCATCCATAAGTCATTTGCATCATGCATCCATCATAAATAAACGTACAACATATAGATCATCATGTATAATTGCATCATGGAATAAAATAATCTCATCATAACATTACATAAGTAGAGTAACATAGTTGCATCACATCCCATCACATATCACATAAAGTAACTGCATCATCATGATATCATCACATAGTATCATAAAACATCATAAAAAGCATCACATCATGTGCATAAAAACATCATAAATAATCATCATAGATCATCACATATAAACATGCATAGAATCATTTCTAGGAATAGGTATCATCTCATATATATATAAAATAATGTCATAATAAAATATGTCAAAATGGATACAAAATCACATGTAGGTGTCTACACCATCATACAAAAATGAACACTGATACAAAGTTGGATCTGAAGGAGCTATGAGTAACTCTCACGCTTTGAACCTAATGGTCTATGCGAATGTTGAGCTCTTGATGAAGCTTTGACCCCTCTTGAGCTTGTAGCAGTCCCTGCTTTGGGTGGCCTTATCACTCTTGTGCTCTTAGATCTATTCCTCTGTTCTCAACTCCTATCCTTTGACATCATAGAAAAACCATTGACTCTTTGGTTGGACGATACTACAGACTCATATCCACTAATATGCTATCTCCTGTGTCGCTCAGAAAGCATAATCCATACTCGAGGCCACGTCACCCTACCTTATAGCCCTCATATTCTCTATGGTTTCCTTTTCCCAACCATACCTCTCTATGGCCATATCTTTCTTGGATGTGACCATCTGCTCTTGTTTTTGTCATGAGGCTATTTGACCAACCTGTAATTGTACTCATCCTCTAAAATCCTAATCCGAGCTCTCAAAGCCCGAAAAGTGTTAGGGTCCTCCTAGCCCCAATTGTCTCCTCCCCCAAGTTTCTCATATTGGCCCTCCCACTCCCATCCCTATCCCAGTTGGTCCTATCCAAAAACCTCCCATGCCTTTCCTCCCCCCCTCAGCCTGGAGTGGTGTTTCTTGAACCTATGCATGTGGTGATGCCTGTACCTATGCACCTGGAACTTGAATCTGTACCCTTGGTACTTGTACTTGCACTGACACTTCTCATGGCCTAGGTACGCCATGTCCCCCCCTCCACCATGGTGGTTTGGGTGGACATCCACCCCCACCATCACCCTCATCATCTCCATATGATTCACTCCCCTTCCCTCTCCTCCTCTGCTGCTTGGCTAGCCTTTCCCATTGACTCCCATACTCCTATCAGTTGAAGAAATGGATGTGCTCTAAAGTATGCCTCATAATCAAGTGTCATCTCAACATCTGCAACATTGAATCATAGATCCCAAGGCATATGTGCCAATTCCTGAAACTCGACGATGACAATCTCATAAGACAAACATGGGCCTTAGTAAGTGTAAAGCGGAAAAATCGAACCCTAGTCGTTCTCCCCTCCCCAACTCCAAGGAGAGAGAAGGGAGAGTCACTAGGGTTGATGGTTTTCACTTAGGAGAGACTTTACATTCAAAAGAGGGGTTGAAATCCACAAGATCCAATCCCACGCAATGCAAGATTGGATTCTATATGAGTTTCAAGGGTTAAGACATCAAGGATACCCTCTTTTGTAAAGAATGTAGATAGAAAGATTGAATTAGGAATGCATGTAAAGTATGAAAGATTCACTTATAAACAGAGATAGGGATACGAGATGAAGCTGCGGACCTAGAATTAGCAGTAAAATGTCGAGACGGTGCTGTTCTGCAAATTTGAGCGAAAGTTGACAGGACGATGGCGCCCGGCGTGCACATGGTCCTCCGAAAAATCCGCGAAACGAAGGTGGATCTGTTCGTCTCTGCACAAGGATTCCAGATCTTCAATTACAACCGCGTACCTACAACCTACACACAGAAAAGAGAGGATGATTGGGGGGTTAGGGATGAGGGGTTTGCCTTTAGGTCAAACCCCAGTTTTGGAATTAACCAAGAAATGAGAATGCTGTAAATGTAAATGTTTGTAATGTAAACAAGTACTGATACCTTGCTGTAAGAATGTTTGTATTCTTACATGCAAAGGTGTAATGTATGTAGTATGTTGTATGTTGTAAGTTGTATGTGATCTCCTCTTCAATGGTTGAATCCTTGTCTTGAATGCAACACTTAGCCTTGAATGGAGACTTAGAATGCTCAATTGCTTGAAGGAATGCTTGAATGCTTGAATGTTTGAATATCGCTTTCGCCTTTTGCTCTCCCTTATTTCCTTTTTTTTCGACCTCCTCAAATGGGAGGGGAAATGTAGTTTATATACTTGCCAATTAGGGCTGATAGACTGATTTTCCTGACCTTAGGCTGACCAGGAAACATTATTTTCCAATTTGCAAACTTAAAGACCCAAAGCCCCAAAAGAGACCGGGCCCAAAATAGGGCCACGGACCAGGGTGCTGGGCGCCATGGTCCCACCTCCAGGGACAACAGGGTGCAAGGAGGATCAGGCCAGGGTGCTAAAAAATGCAGTTTTTGATGTCATGAACAAGTTTCGGGGTCTCCATTCAGGTTCCGTGTTGCATCGCCATCGTGAAGACCCAAATGCGGTCGAAATTGCAAGTGTCGCAATTTTAGGATGCTACATTTAGCCCCCACTTTAGCAGGAGTATAAGTGTACGCTCATACTTCCAGTAAAGTACAAGGAAACAACATTTGAAAGACTTTCACCACGTCAAGGAGGCAAGATACACCAAGCCCCCAGTGGACTAAGGATCTTATGACTTCGATTGACAAAGTAAAAGGGAAGATCACGAGGGAGAACCATGACTATCAGTAGTAAGGTTCCCTCACTATGAGTCATGCAAGAAAGATATCAAAAATTTTCAAGGCAAAGCTAAATTCGCCAAGAAATTTTCAAGTATCTTGAAAAGATATGAATGGGATGTATGCCCCCCTACGTTAAAGCGATCGCACACGCCTCACCGGGGGTGATTTCTTTAAGGTAGTGATACATATAAGAAATGAGAAAGGAGCACGTTATCACAAGGATTTAGCCCCCAAGTGTGAGATAAGCCCAAGGATAATAGACACAAAACAAAAAGCACAAGGTGACTTCGCTTTCCTCGGGGTTAGTATGCTGTATGATAATTCATGTATATCATATGTATGTATGCATAATTGTTCTTCATTCCCCAATCAAGGAAGGTCACCTAGAAGAAGGGAACACGTGTCTTTTGAGTCAACATGAGAGAGACCAAAAGAGATCTCAATGCTTTGCATCATCCTCAAGTAGACAACACTAAGGACAACAAATAGAAGAATGAGAATAACACATAGAAGAAGTAACAAAAGAGAGGAGGAGAGAGTCTGCTATGCTAATGAACTAGTCTATCACATCATCTACCCCCCGATCTTGCTGATCAATATTTCGGGAAGGTAGGAAACATGCTAGAGGAGGAACATCCAACACAGCAGATGGAGCTATCACAAGATCCAAACAAGGGCTATGTTCATACCCCAAGCCACGTCGTTCTTGTCTAGGAGCTAGGATAAGTGCTTTAGAAAATTCGTTAGATAGATGGTTATCAACATCAACATATTCATATTCACTATCAGAATGAACAGGAGTAACATTTTCATCACGAATAACATTTTCATCTATATCATCATCAAGATTTATAAAAATAGGATCTTTAACTCGCACCAGATCAAGACCATCATGCACCTTATGTTTAGGAGATTTCGGCTCAATCGTCGGCTGAGGAGAAAATGGAATAATACTAGCTGAAGGTGTTTTTGGGGATTGTAAAGTTTGAGAAGCAGCTGCCTGAGCTCTAAGACAACGCTTTCGTCGGCATTCACGTGCAGAACGAATTCGTCTAGTCTTAGTAGGAAGTTGTGAAGATTGAGGAGGAGGAATGTTCTCATCCTTATCACTTGGGTGTTTAGGTTGTGGTCTCTTAGGTTGAAAAATAGGAGAAGAGGAAGGTCTCTTCTCTCCATAAGAGGAAGGAGGAGGAACTGCTCCATATAAGGGAGGAATATTTGGTTTAGGAAGGAGACCAAGCCCCCCATGACGAGGAGGTATAGGTCTACTTTTAGGAAGTTTATTAGATATAGGCATAGTCACATTCATAGGAATGGGTTGGGAATATTCTTGAGGAAAGACATTATTTTTATCTTTCAAAGGAAGAACTTCCTTCTCAAGAATGATAGGAATGTCAAGTTTGGGTGTTCTAGGTTCACTTAGAGATAAGATCATATCTTTTTTCCACTTTTGATAAGATTTGAAAAGATGATCACTTCGCGGAGGAAGAGATTGGAATTGTTTAGGCCAAAAGTAATCAATAGGAATGCTAGAAGTTCTTTCAGCTGGTTTAAAGAGACTATGATTGACAGTAACGACTTCACCATTATGGGGAAATTTCAAACACTTGTGAATAGGAGAAGCAATAGCTTTCATGGAAGACAGCCAAGGATAGCCTAGCTTCACACGAAATTGTTCAGATGATGGAATAATAGCAAAGTCCACATCAAGGGATTTGTTATGGACCTCAATAGGTAATGTAATAGAACCAATTGCAGGAGAAGAAAATGCATCAAATAATTTCACAACCACATTTGTTTTGTCATAGATCACTTGATTCAATTGCAAAGTAAAAATAAATTCTTCAGTAATGATATTAACCATACAAGAAGGATCAATAAGCACCCCACGACAAGGTGTATTCTTGACTTTTGCAACTATATATAAAGGACCATCAGGTGCCCTATAGTTTCACTGGAATCAAAGGTGATGGAAGGTTCTTTAGGGATTTTCTGCTACTCTACAAAGTTAATCACATTCGGAGTCATGGACACAAGATCATCAGGTGAGATAGAGGAATCAGTAGTATCAATCGCATTAGAGGTATGAGAAGGTAATGGATCAGTAAAAATCTTAAGATTTTGGTTAGGAGGAGCTACAGATGTGTTGCCTTTATCATTCACTCCAGAAACAGAAATAGTATTATTATCAATCAAATCTTGAATTTTACCCTTTAAAGCAAAACATTTTTCAGTATCATGCCCAGGATGACGATGAAATTGACAAAAAGATTTGTTATCAAAATAGGGTGAATTAATCTTTGCAGGATCTATTTTTCTTATAGGAGGAAGAGCAATCACATTTTGTTCCAATAACTTATTCATAATACTATGCAATGATTCATTCAAAGGAGTAAACTTTCTTTCTTTCTTGAAAAACTTAGAAATAGGAGGCACACCTGATGCCGCATTCACATTGTTGTTGATGATGTTTTCATTGAATTTAATGGACTCTCTGTTCGGTTTAAACTTCCCAAATGGTTGTTGACTACTATCACCCTTATCACTCGGAGCCATAGGATTTGCTTGTTCCATTTGACTCACAGCCAGTTGATAATTGTGAAGAGTTGCGCACAACTGTTGGAAGGAAGTAAACTCAGAAAACAGGAGTTTTTCTCTAATATCTTTTTGTAAATTAGAAATAAAGATTCTTTGAATATCATTGTTAGGCACTGGAAAAGGAATTTGAGCATACAAATGCTTATATCTACCAATGAAATCAGTCACTTTTTCTTTAACACCTTGTTTACAATATATTAAATCAATCAAAGTAACTTTAGGACTTATATTGTTTTGAAATTGTTGAATAAAAGCATTTGCAAGTTGTTCAAAAGAAGTAATAGAATAAGAAGGCAACGAGCAATACCATTGTAGGGCTTTATCTCTTAATGTTCTAGTAAACAATTTTGCCAGCAACCTTTGGTCATAAGCAAAATCAGTACATATTGTTTGAAAGGTCTTAACATGTGTTAGAGGATCACCCTTACCATTATAAAGCTCCAAATGCAGAATTTCAACATGTTTAGGGGGGATAGCTCGAACAATGTCAAGAGAAAGTGGGCTCGCAAAATCAAATGTGGGCACACTAAACTTAGATTGATTCATAGAGGCAATTTGTTGCTGTAAAGAAGAGACAGTTTGTTCAAGATTGTTAATGGTCGCTTCAGTCGAAGAGTTCATATTAGACGTGTTAGATTGTGATGGAGGTGTTATGTTATTGAAAGAAGGTAGAGAGTAGGGTGGTGGGACACTATGATAGTTAGTCATAGGAGATGATTGGAAAGGAGGAACACTACAAGGAGGAATGGAAGGGTTAAATGAATTGCCCCCTTGTGTCATGTTTATTTGTGGAGATATAATAGGAACACTCATTGAAGGAATGAATGAAGAAGTCGGATTGAATGAAGGAAGAGGGTTGATTGAAGAAGAAGGATTGCCCCCATGACTTGTGATCATAGGAGGAATGTCTTGTATTGAAGTAGTCATTATGTTTGATGTAAAAGTAGGTATACCAGCAATAGAAGTTGTCAAAGGAATAGAATGATTAACTTGAGTAGGAGGTTGTGTATAACCTAAGGTTTCGGCACAAATTTTCATCGGCATCACATTCGAATCCACAATGTGTGCAATACCACACAAAATATCAATTCCATTCTTATCACTTTGAACCATACGCTTTAGACCCCCAATTAAGGAAAGAGCTTGACTATCAGGGTATTCTTGAGACATCCATTGTCGAAAATCATCAAATTGGTTATCCAATTTTGAAAGTTGTTCTACAGAAACCTCATGGAGAGCTTCTTCATCATTAAGAGGATTAGAGGAATTACCCATGTCCTCGTTAAAAAGGTCATTCAAATTAGGTTCCATCTCCTCAGTAATTACACCTTGGAAAGACTTAATTCTAAGGCTTCGTCTAACGGGAATAGTGTAAGTAGGGCTTATTGTTGTAAAACTCATGCACTAAAGAAAGAGAGAAGATTTTGAATTTTAGAGGTAGCAAATTTCAATAAAACCAGCCAATCTTCTAGATTTAAGCTGTTAAATACAATCAGGACAATCTCCCGAAATTTCGGAAAAAATGTCCGGGACCATGGCGAACGGGGTGCACACGGTCCTCGCAACTTTTTTCAAAATTTTCAGAGATGAAAGTTATGATGATTTTAAAGCTAATCTGAAAAAATTGAGTGATTTTACGATCTGTGGATAGGCCAAATTAAAGTTGCAATCTCAAAATTGAACCCTACCAAGATTGTTGAAAAATGTAAAATTTGAATTTTGAAAAAGAGAGGGAAACTGAAATTTTGAATTTTATGGTTTTAGAGGGAATGCTGAAAGCAATGCAGGTTTTGAAATTTAAAAGTTGACTCGATTTCATGCAAAATTTGAATTTGAAAGCGGAAATCAGAGTTGTTGTAATTAAACACTTAATTTCAAAAGTCACAAACTGCAAAAATTTGAATAAAGCACTGAAATTTCGAATGAATGCTAACACACTTTTCAAATTTAGGACCGTAAGAAACACAATTTTGATATGAATTTCAATTTCAACAATTTTTGAATGATTAGAAGCCTCAATCCAAGCAATCGCTAGACCAACTTTGACTTTAATTTTTGAGAGTGTTAAAATTGATAAAATCAGCCAAAATTCTGGATTTTAGCAGAAAAATACAGTAAGATCTAGCTCCCGAAATTTCAGAAAAAATGTCAGGGACGATGGCGCTCGAGCTGCACACGGTCCTCGCAACTTTTTTCCAAATTTTTAGGGATGAAAGATATTGTGATTTTATTGCGGAATCCAAAATTACAGCCGATTTGGAGGTGTTTTGATTAGTGAAATTATCAGTCAAAGGTTGAATCAAGAAGGTCATAAAAATTAGGGTTTTGACATTTAACCACTTAATTTTCAGAATTAAAGCACAAATAAGAATTGACAATTTGCAATAGAAGGGTAGATCTAAAACAAGCATTAACAATTAAACATTTCACAAGTTTAATTACTTAAAAAGAAAATTTTAGGGTTTTTATGCAATCAACCTCTAAAATTTGCAAAAGATCAAACATGGAAATATAATTAGGAAAGCAAAATTTTCAGATCTAACCATGAATAATCAGAATGAGGATGTTCACGTCGGGTTCACCAAAATGTAAAGCGGAAAAATTGAACCCTAGTCGTTCTCCCCTCCCCAACTCCAAGGAGAGAGAAGGGAGAGTCACTAGGGTTGATGGTTTTCACTTAGGAGAGACTTTACATTCAAAAGAGGGGTCGAAATCCATAAGATCCAATCCCACGCAATGCAAGATTGGATTCTATATGATTTTCAAGGGTTAAGACATCAAGGATACCCTCTTTTGTAAAGAATGTAGATAGAAAGATTGAATTAGGAATGCATGTAAAGTAGGAAAGATTCACTTATAAACAGAGATAGGGATACGAGATGAAGCTGCGGACCTGGAATTAGCAGTAAAATGTCGAGACGGTGCTGTTCTGCAAATTTGAGCGAAAGTTGACAGGATGATGGCGCCCGGCGTGAACACAGTCCTCCGAAAAATCCGCGAAACGAAGGTGGATCTGTTTGTCTCTGCACAAGGATTCCAGATATTCAATTACAGCCGCGTACCTGCAACCTACACACAGAAAAGAGAGGACGATTGGGGGGTTAGGGATGAGGGGTTTGCCTTTAGGTCAAACCCCAGTTTTGGAATTAACCAAGAAATGAGAATGCTATAAATGTAAATGTTTGTAATGTAAACAAGTACTGATACCTTGTTGTAAGAATGTTTGTATTCTTACATGCGAAGGTGTAATGCATGTAGTATGTTGTATGTGATCTCCTCTTCAATGGTTGAATCCTTGTCTTGAATGCAACACTTAGCCTTGAATGGAGACTTAGAATGCTCAATTGCTTGAAGGAATGCTTGAATGCTTGAATGTTTGAATATCGCTTTCGCCTTTTGCTCTCGCTTATTTCCTTTTTTTTTGACCTCCTCAAATGGGAGGGGAAATGTAGTTTATATACTTGTCAATTAGGGTTGATAGACTGATTTTCCCGACCTTAGGCTGACCAGGAAACATTATTTTCCAATTTGCAAACTTAAAGACCCGAAGCCCCAAAAGAGACCGGGCCCAAAATAGGGCCAAGGACCAGGGCACTAGGCACCATGGTCCCACCTCCAGGGACAGCAGGGTGCAAGGAGGATCAGGCCAGGGTGCTGAAAAATGCAGTTTTTGATGTCATGAACAAGTTTTGGGGTCTCCATTCAGGTTCCGTGTTGCATCACCATCGTGAAGACCCAAATGCGGTCAAAATTGCAAGTGTCGCAATTTTAGGATGCTACAGTAAGGAATCTCTTGTCGTTTTTGCAAACACTAATTGTTGTGCTTGCACTCATCCAAACTACTGAGATACCCTATCTGGTAGGTGCCTCTCAATAATGTATGCTATGTGACTGATCAAACATCTAGTCTGATAACAATATGGTAACTCCTTGTCATCCTCCTCTTATGGCTCACAGTCTAAGTATATGATCGCCAAATCACTATATCAATGTCATCGATCACCCTACGCTGATACTCCATCTTCCCAGCCGATCATGCTATACCTATGGGCATAAAATTAGCCTACTTTGCACCCTTTGTATCAAATTATCCTGGTCATTGCAATTTGTTCAAAGTCCCAAGTTTGTAATAATGTGACTCTTGCAGAAATCCTACAAACTCCCAGATATACAAATTGATGCAAATTATGATATAAGTGTGCTATCATGTAGGGTCCCCAAGAAAACCATGTCCCTTGTGTCAGTAACATCTCCATGGCTATGCCCCATCCTATGGACATGCCACGGGTCATCTGATCTACACATATGTGTCCACTGATAACTTTGTGGATGCTGCTGCCTGAGCCAATCTCACTAGTCCCATCTAATAAATCTCATCCCAACTAATGTGACTGTTGCAAACCTCCAAATCATCACAATCAAATACTTAACGCAAAGCATCTATGTCACTGCCCTCTCGATCTTAGATGACTAGCTCTCCATATATGGGAATCTGAATAATCTGGTAGATGATAAGTCAATGTATTGACATGTTTTTATTGGGACTTTTAGGTCTTTTTGGTATCTTTTGGGTTGCATTAGGATAGTAAAATATTATGCATTGACTATATGTAATCCATGTTTTAAAAACCGAACTTAAGAAATCATGTTTGAACCTTGCCAATTTCTTCCTGCAGCCATGCCAATATATTCCTGCAACCAAATGGTTTATCTTTGTGATATGCAGATTATTTAGGATGATTTCATATGTGAATTAATGAATGTATTAGTTAAAGTAAAAATACATATATTTGTGTCCTTGTATTCTATTTCTGTTTTAGTGCAGGTAATAATTGATGCTACAGTGAAGAATTCTCTTCCACGCCTAAGGACTGGAGATTCACGCTAGAGAGATGGAGGTCAAATTAAAGGATATTCAAACGAGTGCGATCTAAGGCATAATCAGAGCAGTGCGCTTCATCATAGGAGTTTAACACCAGTACATGTTTAATTTGTAAAACATTTCTTCGACGTGCAAAGGACTGTGGTTCAGTTACAGATCCATAGTTCCTGCAGCCAAGCTCTCTGTTATTCCCTTTGTCTGGCAGTGATCTGCCTTTTCTTCTAGGCGTAATTGTAGTTATCTATTGTAGATTTTCTTTTCTATTTAAATAAGCTATCCCTTCTTTCTAGGTTAGACAAAATGGAAAAGGATTGAGCATTTTCTGTCACGTATTCTAGATTTCCATCTTTTTGATATGTAATCATCTTTCAGGAAGAAGTAAATAAAAATCATGTTATTCTGATTTGTTAAGAGTTCTTTATTGAAAGTTTGATATCACTCATCCAAGGGGGCCCACTTGGTGAGTGATCCTGTGTTTATGATTATTGAAGTTAGATTTTACTTAGTTGCAGTAGAAGTTCATGACTAGGATGTTCCTGCAGCCACTGAAAACAGATCCTTTGACTATTCCTGCAGCCAAGGCAGAACATAGTTAGTCTTGTTATTTCCATTAATTCATTTCAACAACATTTTGAAAAGCTTTCATTTAGTCTTTCTGATTTTTATTCCTATTCCTTCCAGTAATTGAGAATAATCATTCAAGGAGCTTAGTGCATATATTTTGCAGACCCATTTCAAGTTTTACGTTCTTGGATTGACAACTAAATGAACACCAACCATGAGAATAGTAAACTTTATCATATGAATATCCAAACTTCGGATTGAGAATTCAGTTAGAGATATTATTGTTATTAATGTTGGGGTAGACATTTTTGGCGCTGTTGTCGGGGATGGTGTCAAGCTAAGAGCCTTTTATGATTGTTTTAGTTTTTAGTTAATTGTTTGGCTTTTATGAATTTGCATGTATAATCATAGAAGAGATTCCAGAGGTAGATTTTTACCCACTCATATTACCCAAGCAGAAGATAGTTCTTCAGATATAAACCCTTTTTCTAAGTTGTATCAAGACCCACAAAATTTGAATCACCTTGAGTCTGAATTTACAAGAGATAGTCTTGAGCTCCTTTTTGTCCCACAAGAAGAAGATTTGCCTATTGTAATAACCCCCACAAGTCCAATGCAAGGGAATCCACCCCCTGGTGGAAATAATCCACCACCACCACCTGGTCCAACATTTGAGTTTTCCATCTTTGACCAGCATGATAATGCTAACCTCAAGAATATTCCAGCATCTTCACTACTTAAGTTCTATGGGTTGGTCATAGAGGACCCTGATACGTTTTTGTTTGAGTTTGATGTTCTCTGTAAGAGTTTTGACTATACTATAGATGCCCATAGACTCAAAATTTTTCCAGCCACTTTGAAAGAGTCATCCTTGAGATGTTTTATGAGTTTGGGTAGTAGCACAATCAATACATGGGATGAGATGAAACGGTTGTTTCTTGCAAAATATAAAGACTACTGTAGAGGCACTGATCGGCATGGGGATGACATCTTTAGGATGACACAAACTGCAGATGAGAGCCTTGAGGATTATCTGGAAAGGTTTTTGTTTAGTGTCAAGAAGTCCAAGCATAGTACCTTGAATGAAGATTCCCTCAAATTGATATTCTTGAGGGGTATCAGTGATGAATGCACTGATTCCTTAGATCTCATGGGGGGAGGTGACATCACACAAGCTACTTGGGCTGAAATAGAAAGATTTGTAAGAAATATTTCAGATCCACTTCTAAGAAGAATAGGAGATTTAAGCCAGGAGCACCATCATCATCATCTAGAAATGGAGTTTCTAGGTTGGAACTTAGTCGTTTGTTAAAAGATTTCAAAGAGGACATTATAAATAATATGGCTACTCAGTTGGATACATTGGCAGCTAAGAAGAAGCATGAGGAAGCTGACACATTCCTTGCAGAATTCTGTCCTCATTGTAAGCAGCAGAAGAAAAATTGTAGATGTAAAATGGTTGCAAATGTTGAAGTACCTAATTTAAAACCAATTCAAGGGGAGGATGAACAAGTCTTCTATGTTGCTCAGAGAAGACCAAATTTTTCAAGACAAGGTATGCCACCTGATCCACTTTCCTTTTCTGGTTATAGTGGTAATTCTTATGCATCAAATAACCAATGGCAACCACAATATTCTGAAAATTTTGGTAATTATCCACATTGGTATGGATCACAAGGCCAAGGACAGCAACTTGCTAATCAAATGCCCTAGTGGCAACAGCCACAAGGAAACTGGTATCCACCTCAGGGTGCAGGGAACCAGTTTTAGGGGAATTGGCAACCTAACTCTCAATGGAGGGGAAACCCATCATAGTCATGCCAATCCTCTGGATATCAGCCTCCTAATCAATAGCCACAACCTCCTGCTTTAATGCCACCTCCTGTAGCCACAACACCACCCCCAAAGCCAACACAACTACCTACTCAACCATTGCCTAATCCAAATATTAAATCTCAGTTGCAACAACAAGCTTATTCAGCTGATGCAAACCAATATCCAGCCTATTCTTTATCATTGGAAGATATTCACCTCTGATCTGGAACAACCTTGCCTAGTCCCTCTCATCCAGTTATTACTGAAGTACCAGAAGAGCAGCCAACCTCTGATCCTAATGCTCTAATACCTCATAATCAAATATTACCACCATTTCCCCAAAGATTGTTTGATAAAAAAGTTTCAACTGAACAACAACAAAGCTTTGATATTCTTGACCAACTGAAGCACATTTGTGTTAAGATTCCATTGTTGCAAGCAATAAAGGATGTTCCAATATATGGTAAGGCATTGAGAGAGGCATGCCTAAAGAAACCTGACAGAAAGAAAAAGGATCCACAAACAGTTCATGTTATGGGTCAATTAGCTGATATTATGTTGGAAAAAGTTGCTATTCCAAAATATTTTGATCCAGGCAGTCTTGTTGTGACTATAGTCATTAATGGTAGTCAAATAAAGAATGTTTTAATTGATCTAGGAGCAGCCATTAATGTGATGACAAGGGAAGTAATGAAACATCTTGAGATAGATAATTTAAGGGCTGCACCTACAGTTCTTCAACTTGCTGATGGCTCTGTAGTAAGACCTAATGGTATAATAGAAGATATAGTGGTTATACTAGATTCTTGGGAGTACCCTGTAGATTTTATGATTTTATCCCCAAAAGCAACATTGGGGGGATATCTAGTCATTTTGGGAAGACCATGGCTTGCCATAGCAGATGCATATATTGGGTGTAGATCAGGAGACATGACTATCTCAGATGGTAGTTCCACAAAAACATTGGCTTTGTATTCCCCTGCACAACCTCAGCTTGAGCAACAGCAGGCTGTTTGGCCTATTTTGGGAGAGGAATCTGAAGAGATAGACTCTATTAGCCATCTTATGATGATTAATTGAGTACCAATTATGTAGTTATATGATGAGGAATCAATCCTTTATAAGTTTCTGACAAATGAATTAATAGAAGATAGAGAATTGCAAGAACTGGTTCCGCATATTGCAGGATTGGACTTTCCTGTAGCCATTGATATTTTGCATACTTTGTTCCTGCAGGAGTTGTCATATTCTCATGTTTTTGATATAAATCAGATTGATTTTACTGTCAATATAGAGGTTGCATTGAATAAATATTTGAACATCAACAAGAATATAGTAGATATTCAGAAGGATATCTTGGTAGACTTGCTAAAACTCCATAAAAATGCCTTTGCATGGGATTACAAGGATATGAATGGAATTGATCCAGCAGTTTGTACACATCGCATTTATATAAAGGATGAGTGTTATCCCCTTAGCCAACCTCAAAGAAGAGCCAATTCTGCCCTAAAAGAGATAGTTAAAGAAGAATTGCAGAAATTGTTGAAAGCTAGATTTATTTATCCTATTTCTGACAGTCAATGGGTATCACCTTTGGTGATAGTTCCTAAAAAAGGAGGCAAATGGAGAGTATGTGTTGATTATAGAGCCTTGAATTTAGCCACAAGAAAGGATCACTTTCCACTATCCTTTGTAGATCAGGTATTAGATTCTCTTGCTGGTAAGAAATGCTTTTCATTTTTGGATGGATTCAGTGGCTATAATCAAATTCAAATAGCCCCTGAAGACCAAGAGAAAACAACATTTACTTGTCCATGGGGCACTTATGCATATTTTGTTCTTCCTTTTGGGTTGTGTAATGCTCCAGCCACTTTTCAAAGGGTGGTCATCAGTAATTTTTTCTGATATCTCTCAAGACATAATGGAGATTTATATGGATGACTTTACAACCTATGGTTTTGAATTTGATTAGGCATTGGATAATTTGAAGAAATTTTTGCAGCAGTGTGAAGACTACAACTTGTCTCTAAATAGTGAAAAGTGTTTTCTAATGATGGAAGAAGGAATAGTCCTTGGTCATCATATATCTGTACAAGGTATATAGGTGGATTCAGCAAAAATTGAGGTTATTCAGCAAATTCATGACCCTGTGAAGTAGAAGGATGTGAGAAGTTTTCTTGGCCATGCTGGATACTACAGAAGATTCATTAAAGATTTCAGCAAAATTGCAAGTCCCTTGTATTCACTGCTTACTAAAGATGCATAATTTAAATGGACTTCAGTATGCAATGAAGCTTTTTTAAAGCTTAAGCATGCCTTGACTCAGGCACCAGTTCTTAAAGGACCTAATTGGTCTCTACCATTTCAAATCCATACTGATGCATTTGATTATGCTATAGGAGCAGTGTTAGGACAAAAAGTTGATAAGTTGGAAAATGCTATATATTATACTAGTAAGAATTTGCAAGGACCTGAACCGAATTATACAGTTACTGAAAAAGAAATGCTAGCTGTCATATATGCCCTTAATAAGTTTAGACACTATATTATAGGGTATCCAATATTTGTGCATACAGATCATACTACAATTAAATATCTTATGAATAAGTCATCAATCACTGGTAGATTGGCTCGCTGGTTATTGTTGATACAGGAATTTGATATCACAATTGTTGATAAAATAGGGAAGTCTAATGTTGTTGTAGATTATCTTTCACGTCTTCAATTGCAGGAAGACTCTACAATGATAGATGACACTTTTCCAGTTGAGCATTTGTTTCTCATACAGGCTCATACACCTTGGTATGCTGATATTACCAACTATTTAGCTGCAGCTAAGATGCCAGTTTCTTTTTCTCCTAAGGAAAGAAGATTGTTAGTAGAAAAAAGTTTTAATTTTTCATGGATTACTGATTTTCTATTCTATACTCGACCTGATCAAGTTATGCGAAGATGTGTTAGAGAAGATGAAACATATGACATCTTGCATGCATGTCATGATGAACCATGTGGAGGTCATTTTGCTGCCAAAAGGATAGCATTGAAAATACTCAATACATGTTATTACTGGCCTACACTACACAAGGATGCAGCTCAGTACACAAGGAAGTGTGATAGGTGTCAGTGAATGGGCAGACCTACAAAATCAGATGAAATGCCTCTATATCCTCAAATATCTGTAACACCATTTGATAAATGGGGATTAGATTTTGTTGGCCCCATTGATCCACCTTCTAATGGCAGATCTTATATCTTGGTATGTACAGACTATGTGACAAAATGGGTAGAAGCTAAAGCTATGCAACATGCAAGGGATAATAAAGTAGCTGAGTTTCTATATGAGGAAATATTTACAAGGTATGGAGTACCCAGGGAAATTGTCTTAGATCAGGGACCTCAATTTACATCAACATTGATAAAAGCTTTGGTCAATGAATATAATATAAGACACAGGAAATCTACTCCATACCATCCACAGTCTAATGGTCAAGTAGAGGTTACCAACAGAGAACTTGAAGGTATTCTTACAAAAAAAGTGTCTATCCATAAGAAAGACTGGTCTAATCGGCTTTTAGAGGCAATTTGGGCATATAAAACAACCTGGAAAACACCAATTGGATTCACACCTTTTGAGATGGTCTATGGAAAAATAGCAATGATGCCTATTGAATTTGAGCATAAAACCTTGAGAACAACCCTACAACTAAATATGACATTATTTGAAGCACAAAAGGAACGCATTCAGTAGTTAAATGCTTTAGATGAATGGAGAAAAATAGCTGTTCAACAAAAAAAGTTGATTCAAAACCAAAGAGCTAGATGACATGATAAGTATATCAAAGAAAAGAGATTCAAAGTTGGTGATTGGGCACTCTTGTATGATTCTAGATATAAAGATGCTCAGGGAAAACTCCACACAAGGTGGTTGGGTCCTTATCAAATAGAAGAAGTTTTTCACAATGGAGCAGTTCGGTTGTCCACCATAGATGCTGTTAGATTCAAACTTCTAGTGAATGGACACCGACTATGCCTTTATCACAAGCCGGCTACTAGAGAAGAGTTTCTGCAGCAGTTTGCCCCTCCAAAAGAAACACAAGTTCCTGCAGCAACTGGTGATGTTCCTGCAGCAACTGGTGATATTCCTGCAGTAACTAATAATGATTCAGTAACACTTCATGAGCCTCCTGTTGCATTTGGGCCTGTTAATAAAGGTGATGTTCCTACAGCTTTTGCAGTGAACTTATCTACCATATCATAATCAGATATTTCCATGTGAAATATTATTCTCCGTACATAAAGTTCCATCCACTACATTCCATCCCACTTTCTTATCTATCACTTCATTTCATTTCGCCATCATTTTTGCCAATTGCAGGTACGTATATATTGTACTTTATTTTAATTTTGCATTTATTAGTTCATTATGACTTTTAACTGACATTACTTGTGATTATTATTATTTCACGCAAGTGAATAATAAGTTCTACTGCCTAATTTTAGATATGTAGATTTTGGCTTTTTGTGAGTCTTTCAAACATTTTGGTGAAGCAGCGGAAGTATCAGAGTAAAAGATGGGAGGTGATCTGATTCGCCATGAACCGACTGTGCATGAAGTTTTGCTACAGGATGTTGTCTGTGTTCACTATTTCCAAAACCACGGCTGGTTGGAGTATTTCTTGAAGATTAGGGATTTCAATGACGAAATAGCTATGGAATTTATGCATTCTTTTGATGAAGGAGAAGCTATAGTTAAGGGGTTGAAGGTAATTGCTACAGAGTAGAGAATTGTGGAGGTCATAGGTTTGCTATAGGAAGGAGAACTCTTTCTAGAATCGAAGGATGTAAGAAGTGCCAGGGCAGAGTTCACAATTGCTACAGACAAACCCTTAATGGTAGATAGGCAAGGAACTAGAAGGGTTTCTTTGCCAGCACATTGGCCTCATGTAGCTCTGTATATCATTAAGTATATCACCTATGAAGGATGGTATTCAAATCTCCACTCGCCTCACGTCAAGCTACTCAGTCATCTACGTCATAATAGGTGAGTTAATGTCCCAAATTTCCTGTATCATCTCATTTCTATAAGTGCTAAGGAGACTAAAAAATATGGCAATCATTTTGTTAGCCATCATGGTTTGATAAAGTTGCTAGTACAACGGTCCCTGCAAGATGTTTCACAGATGGAATGGGGTATGTTTGAAGATATTCTTCAATTTAGGGCAAATGAAGCCCCTATTGAAGATAACCCTCCGGTTCAAGAAGGGATGGCTGCAGAAGATCTTTCCAGTGAAGAAGAGGGTTTGTTAATTGCTGAAGGAGCTGCAATAATTTTAGAAGAAAATATTGAAGCAGGGCTAATTGAAGGACAACCCTCTACCTCTCATCATGAAGGTTCGCCTATTTTGCAAAGGGAAGGAAAAGAATTAGAAAAGGAGGATTAAAATGAGGAATTTGTTGTTCGGCAGGAGGAAGTGTACATTCCTCCTACAACCAAGAGGCATCGGGCAAAAACAAGAACTCCCACGTCAGTTTCAAAAGTGTATGTTAGGAGTAAAGAAGAAAGACACAGAAAACTCAACCAGTGAGTAAGCCAATAGAGGTAATTGTAGTAGACACTTTAGAAGAAGAAGATTCCACAGATAAGGAAATGCAAGAAAACCCTACAGAAGATGAAATTCAGGAAAATCCTGCAGGAGAAGAAATTCAAGAAGCTATTCAGGAAGAAATTGTAATTGATAAGCTTGCAAATCTAGCTTTAGTGGCATTACAATCTGAGGAGACAATTGATGATGTTGTACAACAACCTGAAGAAAACATGGGAAATATGCCAATCCAGAATGAGGAAGTTATTGAAGAAATTCCACGGTCTAAGGTAGGACCCATAAAAACTCCTTCATCCCTGACTAGCTTGTCAATTGCTTTAACATTCTTTAGGCAATGGGAAATAGAGAAGGATAGGTTGCATGGAATAATTAATAAGAAGTAAAAAGAGATTGAGAAAAAAGATAATAGAATTAAAGAATTGGAGACTAAGGTAGAAGAAATCTATAGTATGGTTCCTAAGATAATGCAGTGTAGAGCTCCCCCAAGAATATATGTAGTGCACTTGAAAGAGCAGTATCTAAATTTCAGATTAAACCGCATAGTAAGGGACCTTAGCCCATCATTGGAAACACCTGAGGAATTCTGTCATGCTTTTCAAACCTCCCCACATTCTATAAAGAACCTGTTATGTGAATTTTATTTACATAATTATGTTGTGCCCCAAGACAGAGAATGGAATCCCTTGTTATACATTGGGGATATTCATCTTAGAGCTCTAATGTCATGGATATAGAATGAAATGATTCTAGGACCACAAGACAAGGAGTTTGAAAAACTGGAACTTGACTATCCATTGCCATTGAGGAGGGAAGTAGTAGAACCTAGAGTTCTGTATTATGACTAGCAAAAATTATTAATAAGAAATGATGTTAGGAAGGTAGTACTTCCAATGAGAGAGGAAGTATATCAAGCATTTAAGAAATTAGTCCAAACCCACAGGACAACAACACTAGAGGGACTAACTCAATGCTGGAATCATCTACCAGATCATCTAAAACTGGGAGAACCCTATTCATTGCAGAATTTTCATGCAGCTATACAGAGAGCCTCCATATATATACAATTAGGAAAGGAGAAAACCAATAATTGGTTACCATTAATCTTTTAGCCTCCTATCCTAATGTGGCCACTTTTGGCATGCCAACCAACAGAATAGAATTATGATGTGAATGTTGAAGAATCAGCTAGATGGTCTAGGTTGGAGAAAATGAAGGGATTTTACTGGAGTTTGCCTCTCAAGGGAACTAGACAAAACACTGTGGGTGATTTCAGAGTCTCAGCAAAAGTTAGAAATTTTCCTTTTGCTGCAGGAGCAGCAAACCCTTAGAGTTGGGGGGCATGATAAGTCAGTGTATTGACATGTTTTTATCAGGACTTTTAGGTCTTTTTGGTATCTTTTGGGTTGCATTATGATAGTAAAATATTATGCATTGACTATATGTAATCCATGTTTTAAAAATTGAACTTAAGAAATCATGTTTGAACCTTGCCAATTTCTTCCTACAGCCATGCCAATATATTCCTGCAGCCCAATGGTTTATCTTTGTGACATGCAGATTATTTAGGATGATTTCATATGTGAATTAATGAATGTATTAGTTAAAGTAAAAATACATATATGCATGTCCTTGTATTCTGTTTCTGTTTTAGTGGAAGTAATAATTGATGCTGCAGTGAAGAATTCTCTTCCGCGCCTAAGGATTGGAGAATCACGCCAGAGAGCTGGAGGTCAAATTAAAGGATATTCAAATGAGCATGATCTAAGGCATAATCAGAGCAGTGTGCTTCATCATAGGAGTTTAACACCAGTACATGTTCAATTTGTAAAACATTTCTTCGGCGTGCAAAGGACTATGGTTCAGTTACAGATCCACAGTTCCTGCAGCCAAGCTCTCTGTTATTCCCTTTGTCTGGTAGTGATCCGCCTTTTCTTCTAGGTGTAATTGTAGTTATCTATTGTAGATTTTCTTTTCTATTTAAATAAGCTTTCCCTTCTTTCTAGGTTAGATAGAATGGAAAAGGATTGAGCATTTTCTGTCACGTATTCTAGATTTTCATCTTTTTGATATGTAATCATCTTTCAGGAAGAAGTAAATAAAAATCATGTTATTCTGATTTGTTAAGAGTTCTTTATTGAAAGTTTGATATCACTCATCCAAGGGGGCCCACTTGGTGAGTGATCCTGTGTTTATGATTATTGAAGTTAGATTTTACTTAGTTGCAGTAGAAGTTCATGACTGGGATGTTCCTGTAGCCATTGGAAATAGATCCTTTGACTGTTCCTGCAGCCAAGGCAGAACAAAGTTAGTCCTGTTATTTCCACGAATTCATTTCAACAGCATTTTGAAAAGCTTTCATTTAGTCTTTCTGATTTTTATTCCTATTCCTTCCAGTAATTGAGAATAATCATTCAAGGAGCTTAGTGCATATATTTTGCAGACCCATTTCAAGTTTTACGTTCCTGGATTGACAACTAAATGAACACCAACCATGAGAATAGTAAACTCTATCATATGAATATCCAAACTTTGGATTAAGAATTCAGTTAGAGATATTATTGTTATTAATGTTGGGGTAGACAGTAGACATCCTCTAAGGTGATTGACATCTATCCTTTAGGCAAGCAAAATGATCAATGCTCACTGTACCACCGCTCTACTAGCATAGACAATAAGATGAGACTCATCCAAATCTTGGGCATGAAAGTAGCAAGCCACAAACCCAAAACCGATAATTAATAGGGTTGACTTCTTCTAGGAGATCAAAAGGACCTACCAAATTTGGAGCTAGTTTGGATTTCTTTCCAAAACTTTATGGAACTCTTATGAGGTTTAACCCTTCACAAAAAAATTTCCCCTACTGAGAAATGTTTGGGTACCCTCTTGGAATCTGCATAACTCTTTTTTCCATCATTAGCTTATGCTAGCCTCTGCTTAATTATTCCAACTTGCTCCTCCATTTTCAATAGCATTTTAGGTCCAAGGCTTATCCTATCCTTAAGCTTATTCTAGCTTATAAGAGTTTCATACTTCTTACAATACAATGCTTCAAATAGATCCATCTTAATTATAGAGTGATAATAGTTGTTATATGCAAATTATACTAAGTGTAAGAAACCTTCCCACTTGTATTGTTGATCCATGCAATACATTCTCAATAAATCTTCCAATACTTGGTTCACCCTTTTAGTCTGACCATCAATCTTTGGATGATATGCTGAACTTATGTTCAGCTATGTCCCAAGCAAAGAAAACAAGGTTTTCCAAAACCTAGATGTCACATGAGCATCCCTATCATAAATAATCTTTTTAGGAATTCCATGTAACCTAAATACCTCTTGAATAAACTTTTGTGCTATAATAGGAGATCCTTCAATTAAATTCCCTAGAATAAAATGTACTACCTTGGTAAGCTTGTCCACTACTACCAAAATGACATTAAATGCTTATTCCTTGACATAGGGAGACCTTGTACAAAATCTATGCTAATGACTTGTGATTTCCTTTTTGGAAATTCATGAGGATACAATAGTCCCGTAGGATGATGATGTTCTACTTTTACCCTTTGACATTCTAAGCAACTTGCTAGAAATCTTGCAGTTTCACCCCTTTCTAGAAATACAATGGTTTGACATCAGTCAACAACTTAGTTACCAGGATGTCCAAAATAGGGTGCTATATGAACTTTTTTCCATACCCAATTCCTTAGTTCCTTTCAGTTAGGTACACATAATATTTCCTTAAACCTCAATAATCTATTGGGTTCAAAATGAAATCCTTCATACCTTGAATCCAATTGGTTATCCATGAGTGCTTTCTTGAATTTCTCATAAAACTCATCACTCTTGGATTTTTGCAACACTTACTCCTTGAAATTGATTTGTATTGTTATCATTGTGGAGATATGTCTTCTATGACAAGGCATTTGTAACCTGATTTGTCTTTCCCTTGATGTAATTGATATTGAATTCATAATATGATATCAATTCCAACCATCTTCTTTGTTGAGCATTCAAATTCAGCTGGGTGAATAAATACTTCAAACCATGATGATCAGTTTTCAGTTCGAAAGGTTTTCCCAAAACATATTGTCTCCAGATCTTTAATGCATGGACAACTACAGCTAGTTCCAAATCATGTGAATCATTATTTTTATCGTATGGCTTCAACATCCTTGATTCATAGGCTAGGACTCACCCATATTGCATCAAATCTTCTCATGATGCATTTGTGATGACAACAAAATCACCATTTGGATTAGGTACTTTTAATATAGGAGCTATAGTCAACTTCTCCTTAAGTTGGTCAAATGCTCCTTGACATTTTTCAACCACTCAAACTTCTTCCCTTTTCTTTGTAATGAAGTAATGGGTAAAATCTATCCTACAAAATTTTTCTACAAAATTTTGATAATACCCAGCCAGACCCATAAAAATTCAAACTTCTGATACATTCCTTGGTACTGGTAATTCAGGTACTTCTTTTATCTTTGCAGGATCAACTACAATCCCATCAGTTGGAATCACATGACCCAAATATTATAGTTCTTTCTGAAAGAAGGTGCATTTAGAGAGTTTTCCATACAACTTATGGTCCCTTAACTGTTGTAGAATGATTTCCAGATTTTAGAGATGCTCTTTTTCATTCTTGGAATAAATATGAATATCATCCAAGAAGACCAACACAAATTTATCTAAGCAATCCCTAAATACAATATTCATCAAGTTCATGAATGTACACTGTAAGTGCATTCATAGTCCAAAGGGTAGGACTATGAACCTGTAAGACCATACCTAGTTCTGAAGGCTATTTTGAAAATGTCCTCTTCCAGGATCCTTAATTGATGGTATCTTGATCATAGATCAATTTTTTAAAACACTGTCACTCCTCGCATCTGATCAAATAGATCATCAATACATGGTAACAGGTACTTGTTATTTATTGTTGCCTTATTGAGTAAGCGATAATCAATGCACAAGTGCAATGTACCATCTCTCCTCTTCGCAAATATCATTGGTGCTCCTTAGGGTGAAACATTGGGTATGATCAATCCTTTGGACAATAGTTCCTCCAACTGAGTTCTTAACTCCATTAATTTGGTTGTGGTAATCCTATATGGAACTTTTGATATAGGTTTCAATCCTGGATCGATGTCAATGGAGAAACCAAACACTCTTTTGGGAGGCAATCCAAGCAATTCTTCTGGATATACATCCATAAAGTCCTTAAATATAGGATAATTATCCATATCTATTTTCCCAAATCCCCTTATCTCACCATCCTTAGCTTCTTGAAAATCTTGAGGTCCGTAGTACATTACATAATCTTGAGTAATGAACTCTGTGCTTTCCTCAAGTTTTTCCATCTTTATAGTGAAAATTTGAAAACCTTTCTTCTTTTCTCTATGCATTTGTAAGGTAGAGATTTGTCACAACTTCTCTAGGAGTTCCTTGGCTGGTTACCCAGTTTCCCAGATCATCTAGACATTCTACAAATTTGACATGACAATAAACTTTGGCTCCATGTTTTCATAGCCAATTCATCCCTAAAATGATGTCATATGAACCTAAGGGGGGCTACATACAAGTTCACTTCCGTAGGAAAACTCTGAAGTTCTACCCTAGCTTCAAATAAACATTGCTCCACCTTATCTATTGTCTGGTTTGCATACTCAACAATCCAAGGTTTTTCCATATAACCAACTTTCCTAGAAATATTACTACCTATTATAGGTGAAGCAATTTTTTTTGTAGCTCCAGTATCAATTAAAATTGAAATGGGTGTACCAAAATAAGTACTTGGAACTTCTAGGGGAGTGATCTGACACTCCGACTGCCAATTGTCTAGGGCAGCATGGATCTTCTGCTGGAATGGTTCTCATTAAGAAGGTAAAGGATTTCCATGTGGTTGTGTCCTTGGTGGTTTTTTGGGACACTGATTTGTATAGTGATCTCCTCTACATGTGAAACATCCTCTCAATGGCCCATTCCTTGGTATAAATTTTTTGTTGCAATATTCATTCCTTCCTGAGTTGTTGTTGTTGTTGTTGTTTCCCTTGTGATACTTTCTTGATTCATTCCTATTGTTGCAATATCCTTTGTCTCCTTTCCTTTCAAAATCTTGTCTGTCATTTAGCTTCTAATTGGAAAATTGATTATCTTGTGACCACTTAAACTTTTTTTGATTCCTTTCTCAGTAGTTTGAGATAGACTTAAGCCTAAATGCTCTTGTTTAATAGCTTTCTCGTACACCAAGTCCATGGTGGAAGGACCATGTATGTCTACCTCTCCTTCAATTTGAGCATTAAGAGCCATGATAAACTTCCTTATGCGAAACCACTCATCCTTTTGGTACATGGTATGTACTTTAGAAGATGAGTGAATTTCTCGTAGTATTCACTAAGGAGTCTCCTTGCCTCAGGTTTTGGAAATCAATCAACTTTTGACCATAGAAAAGTTGAGGTAACTACCACTTCCAAAATATTTCTACAAATTCACTCCAAGTAAGGCTTAAATAACTTAACCCAAGCTCCATTTGCTTGTTCATCCACCAATTGGATGCTTTACTAGCCAACTGATAAGCTCCCCAAATAGCTATAGTAATCTCAAAATAATTCTTAATCTCAAGATATTTTTCCATTTTAGTGAGCCACACTTTAGCTACATCCCCACTAGTGGTTCCTTCAAATTTTGGAGGGATGATGTTATTCATATCATGAGATAACTCACTTGCAAGTTTTCTCCTTGTACTTTTTTCTAGCGTAGATTGAGGTTCTTCATTATTGTGATCACTTGTTTGTGATTGGTCCTGATAATTTTCCCCTTCCTCATCATCGGAAGCTTTTTCCTCTTGCCTTTTTGTTCACATTACCTTTTTATCTAGATTCTCAATTCTTTCTCTACTATAATTTATCATGGCCAAAAAACAATCCAATTTAGCCTCAGTGTTTTCCACACCTAGGCCTTCGTCTTGGCTACCCTCTAGGTTGGTTCTTGTCCTAATCATTTTTCACAAAATTTGTTTCACCTAGGTTTCATTTGTATTAGTTCCTAGGAAATTTGTATAGACTTCCATAAAGTTAAAACACCAATCATCTAAGCATATAAGTTCTAAAGAAACTTATACACATATTTTGTCAATTCCAATTTTTTTTTTTATAATCCTAAGGATTTCAAATATACTATCATTTACATACAATTACTATTCAAATAGTCAAGTGGAGAGTACCCCTCAGATTCATTTTCAGACCCAAAATCAAACAAAACATATCCTTCCAATTTTCATCCACATTCATGATAGAAGGGTATATATCATATAGACTCATTTTCAGATACATAACCAAGGGGATCATATCCCACTAATTCATTACTAGAGGAAATTACAACTATTTTAGATAATGTGGGTATACGAGGGTCCCTACAGATCATGTCAAGATCAATAATCCATTCCGTAGGCATATCCCTAGAAAGTGGCAAAGAGTTTGACTTGGCAAGATAGGCAGTAGATACAAAGTTAATTGCCTCTTGCATCATATTTTTCTCTTAATGGACACGAGATAAGGCATGACTAAAAGTCTCAGTGTCACTCAACCAAATTGTGTTATCATGATTGATCCCATCTATGGTTTTGATAATGACTTCCTTTTCCTTCTTGACCTTGAGGTAGCACTCATTTCCGATAACTGACTTCCTAGTAGTTTTCCTAAGACACACCATTCTCGCATAAGAAATCCCAACATTAGACACATTTAATGTTGGAGGGAAAATGTATCGAGCACATAGGTTCTAGAGTTGAACCTGGTAGCTTTGAGACCATGTGTAACATGCTCATTGTTCTACCCATTCAATTTACTAAGTTTTAACCCACAAGTGAAAGAAATAAATTGTCAACATAGAAGTAATAATTTTTTTTCTTTTTCCATTTCATGAACAAGATGCATATTTGAAATAAATCCCATTTTAACTTTTTCATTGCATGATAATTCATATACAATATCATATTCATAAACATATGAAAACATTTACATTTTCCTTCTCAAATTCCATTTACTTTAGGAATATTTGAGTACATGCCCAACTTCTATGAGCTTAGTGAAACATAAGAGAAACAAATGGTCTAGATATCCTTGCTGGCATACATCCTAAAATTTTGACCACCAATTGCATGAGGAAAAGCATCACTCAAGTGCATTTCCACCCAACCAAGACTTTACAGTCTCCCATGCCTCTTCAATTAGAGTGACCAAACCATTCAATGAAGAGATTGGTTTAATGACCTCATAATAATAGCCTTGCAAGAATAGTGTTGTGTCCTACATATCTAGAGCTACCATATATTGGCTACAACCTACATGTATGATGTTGTCTATCTAGTATGTAAATCTAGATCACAGTGAATCGATAGTGTAGACAGTGGCAACCTATACTACTTTGGCCAAAAAATTCATCACCCAATACTTCGAGTGTGAGTTGTATGTCCACCCACTTCATTGCTCAATTTGGTATACTGAACATTTATTCTATTTCCATATCATTCCAATAAAGTTAATAATAGGATGACTAACTAGGTTATTCTCATCTGGGGATTGACTTTACCCTAGGATTAATCAAATCAATCATTCCTATATACTAAATATACACACCATTGCACAATTCTAACTTAGCTATTATATACATATACGTAAATCTAATCATAAATATTAATAACAAGTTTCTATCAACTCAAGAATGTAAACACAATTCAAATCATTGCATCACTTAAGCTTCTACAACATCTTCTCTAAAATAACATATTTCAATATAAAAGAAAATATAGAATCCTCATGCTTGGATTATTGCTTCCATGCAGATATTGATTCTAATCACAATCACATTGTCTTCACAACTTATCCACAATCATAGAATCACTCAAGCTCTCAAAGATAACAACTACCCTACTTCCTCACAAAACTTGAACTATCCTCCTCTCACAAATGAAAGAATAACAATAAGCAATGAGAAAATTCCAAAATTAAAAGACGATGATCCAAAAAGGAAGAGAGATCCTCTATATATACACAATTTTGAGAGACTTAATGCTATAATTAAGTTCTCAAATTCGTCACCGCTACCTCTTCTAATGCCACCACTAAGACTATGTAGCTTTTGTTAGCACATATTTTTACAAAATACTTTGTGCTATATATAGATGCCCTTTTTATTATCATTCGAGCATTTACTACGGGTGTTTTATATGCAGGAACATCTTGAAGAAAATGGTGTTGTCCAAAGATTAACTGGCTTCGCCAAGACCCCCAAACCCACGCATATGGAACATTGGAAAAGGCTTTGGAGACTCTCAAGTGTGGTGCAATGGAAGAGGGAAAGCCTTTATCCCACATTTTTTGTGGGATAGGCTCTTTTCATATTTAAACCCCAGGAGACTTGCATTATAACTGTTGAAAGAAAAATGGCTTTTGACAAAGTGCTAGCTCAACACCAGTGGCCCCCCTGCGTGGACGCGCATCTCAAAGTGCCTAAATTTTATAGTAAAAAGGAAAGTTAATGACCAAGCATGTTGGGCAGATCAGACGACCATCGCTATATCACAAGGCAGAGATGCACGCTGGTTTATCCCCGCGGCTTGGTGACTAAGCATCTGCTGAAAATGATGATTAATGAGCATGCAGGTTCAGATGGATCAATAGAGATCGGGGAAGATATAATGATGGTTGCTATACCATGATAGAAACTTGCACGACCCATATCCCCCATGACATAGCGACTATTGAGGTGGCAAACAAGTGGCATCCAGGTGGACTCAGAGAAAATTAGAGGTTGACCTGTGGTGACATGTGACAGAATGGAGGCAGAGAAGGTAAGATAAAGGCCGAGAAGATCAGGAAAGATCAGATGGTCGGGAGGAAGATCCAAGGGCCATTGCTATGTGAAATTGCTCGATAGTAAATCCCTGCAACTTGGCATCAAAGTTGTCCCAAGTCCAGTGGCAGGTCCAGGTGGTGGGTAGGTGGATCCGCTGGCAAACCAAATGTTGACACATGGCGACTGAGTGGTGGGGTCTACTAGAAGGAAGAGGTTTAGAAAAAGCCTCATTCTAGAGACGAGTCCAGGCCATACTAAGGTGTCAGGACATGGACCCTAGAGCCAATCAAGGGGTGCCATGTGGCAATCAAAGCAGGTGGTTAAAGTGAAATGGTGGATCCGACGATGTTGAGTTTATCGAACAAACCCTGTCCACGATGAATCTCAAAATAGACTCACCAAAAGCAGCAGTTTCATCGACATGAGGTTCATCGGAGAAATGTTAAATTTCAGGATAGAACCAAAAAAATTACACCGATGGATCGAAGCAGCCTGAAAAGGAGAGTAAAGTGTGGGAGGACTCGTCGAGATAGCAGAGACACATTTCTAAAGTTATGCCAATGCCTGATGGGTAGAATGCCACAGAGGGTGGATCTATCGAGGTAACTTCTAGCATCAGAATAGAGTGAAATGAGTTATTCTGATACCCAATGAAGAAGTTAAGGTGGTTGTGAAGAAGGAGATCTCATCAGGAAGACTTATGCCAATATAGCCGAAGGTAAGTTTTAATGTTTGAATTAATGAATACCTAATTTTATTTCTCTCATGCAAGATTTGTTTATCGAGAAGACAATGGCAATGAGGAGTATACAAGCGGAAGAAACTATGAGAATGCCTGAGATCTTAGTCTGTGAACTTAGTTGTTTGTCATGTTGTAATTACATGTCTTCAGTTGCAAATTAGGTAGTCGTTAGGAATAGACGCATCGGTTTGAAGCTTGTTCGCATTTGTGAGGCCCTACCCCGATTCAGTTTGACATTTTCAGTTATTTGCATATTGAGACTATTATGGATGCTTTATTTTATGCATTATGGACTTAGAACTTATATGATTCCATGATTTGGATCACACTGACATATGTTGATGTTTTATTTCATGCATGATGATTATGAAACTTTAGATATGTTACTAGAATAGAATTACATTATGATGGTGAATGTCATTATTGGAAATTTGCAGGATTTTATTTTGATGATAGAAAAATGATGCATATTTATGAATGGTTCATTTTTGGGAAATTATGTTAATTGCATATGTGAAATTGAAATTGAAACAAATGAGTTATTGAATTATTGTTATCAAATGTATGAGTGTTTGATGTGTAATGGAATCCATGTATTTGAATATGTATAATCATGATTATTTGGAGTTACTAATGTGTTAATTGAGATGCGCAGGAAAATTATCCATGTGACCATGGAATTTAATGGAGAACCAAGCCTAGACCAATGTGCATTTGTTAAGCCGGGAGTTGTCTATTTGGAGAGACAACACCCCCCCCTTGGTAATGTATTTTATTTGTGATGTGTATAATGCTTGAGTGTAAAAATTTAATTTATATGTAAATGTGTAATCCTTCAAGAGACAAATTCCATGTGTAATTTTTATATTGTATTTTTGTTGTGTCACTTGACACATGTGCTGATTAAGTGTCATTGATTTTGACTTGTCTCTTGGAGGGAGTTTTGTTTCTACCAAAGCCATTCAAAAACATGAGTGTGGTCCCAAATCTGCCTTGGGTAGGGAGTCATGGGAGTGGTCAACTCAAGCTTGACCCGTAGGTAAACTTCAGTGGGGTTTCCAAAGGGTTTAATGGACTCCTAGGGTAAGTTTTTAGGCTTTTCCAAAGGTCCAAAGGGCATACCTATGGGTTAGGGGTGTTTTGCAACATGTGGCTTCTCCCATGTGACTATGTAGTCACTTCAAAAAGTGATATTTTCAAGATGCACGAAAATTGAACTAAGAAAGTTCTTCCTAGGATAGAGAACCTTCCCTTTAGAAGTTAAACTCTCTTCCCCATCTTCTTCCACCTTTTCCCTTTCCAATTTTAGTAATGTGCAAGAGTTTGGGAAGGGCAACCAATGGGAACTCACACCTCACCCAAGGGGTTGGGAAGTGTGTGAGAGGCCTTCTTAGGCAAGAATTTGGAAACTTAGTGAGTAATCACCCACTCTCCTTTCTTGGAGATTATGCTTGTTTTGAAAAAGTTAGTAGGAGTTTAGCATTTTGGTGGAATTTGGAGAAAGTTAGTGTGGAATTGGGCAGCTCATCCCCAACTAAACTTAGCAAACCTTTTTGGCAGAATAAGGTTGGTTACTCCCTTCTTCCTCTTGTTATGTTGTAAATGTTAGTTTATATTGTTTTGTAAAAGAAAAGAGTTGCTTGTAAGATTGTGTTTTATGAAGTTTTTTGTTGAAGTTAAAATGTGTAGTTTTCTTTTCTATGTGTTTGTTTGTGTTTCTTGTTGTTTGTGGGAGTGTCCAAGATCTCCTACCCTTGGGAGGGTAGGAAGATCTTGGGGTGGAAGGAGTATGACAGCCATGGGTGAGAGGCTCTCCTTGTGGAGAGTGTTCTCAAGGGTGTCCTTGGTGACCCTTGATGCATAGCCTTGTGTATGCATTTGGGGGTCATAAGGGGAGTAAATATGGCCTTGAGCCTATTGGGGGGCATAAGGATTGAGGAAGTATTTTTGGTTGCATTCGTGTTGCCACGAGATGGCTTATGTGGTATTGTTTTGGCATGCATTCTCCCCATTGGTACTTGGTCCACTTCCACCCATGGAAGAGTCACCATGAAAGTGGTGAATGTGTAGCTTGGGAAGGGAAATGTGATTGCAAATGTGTTCCTATGTTTGTTGTGGGGTATGTATGTTTGTAACCCGTCTAGTGCTTGGTTCTCCAAGCTCGGGGGTGGCTTCTAGTAAGCCTAGGCTGGGAGGTGAGCTTCCCATGGTCAAAATGTGTTATTTTGCAGGTTGCATGGGAATGGGTAAAGAAGGATTAAAGGACCATGTTGCTGTTTTATGTTGCAGAAAGATGTTTTCAAAAAAAAGAAGATAGATTAAATGTAGTAATTTGAATAAAAAGAGAAAAGAGAGCATGTATAGTATTTACTTTCAAGAAAGAAAAAAAATGTTGTATTATATTCAAGTTATTATGTAAAGAGAAAAAAAAAAAAAACATTGCTGGGATCTCATCCCATTTGTAATAACGTTTATTTTGTATGCTTGTCTATTTGTATTTATATTTGTCAATGAATACTCATGTTTTTCCCTATTGGTAGTTTTGCAAAAGAAAATGAAATATATGATGTATTCCTATATTTGTTAGTTGCAAATGAAAGAAATAGTATATTAGATTGTATGAAAATTTTGTGTTTAACAAGGAAGGAAAAGTAGATGCATTTTATTCTTCATGTAATCTGCAAATAAATGTAACTAGGTTGCTGTAAATTTAAGTGAAAACAGTCCATTATCTTTCTATTTAATACTGCAAAAGAAATTTATTAAAATGTCCTTTTCATGTGTGTAGTCTTAGCTATTTGGCTTGCCAAATAAGATGTATTCTCCCCCTTTTATGCAGAAAATGAAACTTGTTACAGCAGTTTATTTCTTTCAAAAAAAAATATATTTAGCATTTGGATTAGTATTTTAGTGTCATGGAAAGATTAAGTATGTAGGAATTCCCTTAAAAGTATTTTGTTGTTATTCAAAAAAAAATATAATACTCACAAATAGATTATATGAGATATAGTTAAAATAAAAATAAAAATATAAAGAATAAAGAATAAACAGCAATATATATATACTCTCATTCAAACATAATATCTCATTAACTACTATTCTGTTATGCTGTTTTAAAACAAAAAAAAATATAATAATCACAGTTCTGCCAATACTAATATACAGAAAAAAAAAAGGAAGAGCTGGTAAACAAATCATTTAAAAAAAACAAAAAAAAACTACATATATATATAAATACATATATATATATTTATATATATATATATAAATACATATATATATATTTATATATATATATAAATACATATATATATATTTATATATATATATATACATTCAAAAATGTACATATATATATATATATATATATATATAAAATAAAGAGTCTGCCAAGAATTTAGACATTAAAATTATATTCATTTTATCCCCTGTATATATATATATATATACATATGTTTGTTTGCATTTACATTAAACAAAAAAAAAATAAGAAATCGGCCGTTCGCGTGGGGCTGAAGCCGCAGAGCCGAGCCGAGCCACAGTGGTCGGCGGTGGTGCGGGAGGCGCCCGACCGCCACTGTGGTTACCCATAGTGAGCGGCGCTGGCCGCACTGTGGGTAGCCACAGCGGCGCCCGGGGGAACCTCCGCCCGCCGCGCTCGCCGCCCACACCCAACACCCAAAACTCCCCCGCTTCGGCTCGCACGAAAAGGAAACCGGTGCCACCGCTTGCAGCACTCCCTACGCTGCGGAATTTAACCAGGGAAAAACCCCACCCGGATGCTTCATCCGCTCGGCTTCCCTTCCTCCGCCGTCTCTCTCACACACACTGGTTTGTTTAAAAAAAAAGGGAGATAGAACAAAAAGACAACCCACGCCCTAACCCTAACTTCGGGTTAGGGCAAGGGCAATGAGGTCTTAGAGTTGTTTTTAAAAAAGAAAAGTAAGTGAGGGAAAAGATGAGGGGGGGGGGAGTAAGATAATAAATAAACAAAAAAGGGGATTCAAACCCCTACTATCCCCTTGGAATAACAAACTTAGTAAATGAGTATAGTTAGTTATATATATATATATTTATATATATATATATAATTAGGTGTATAAATATTTATGTAAAATATATATATATATATATATACTTATATATATATATATATATATATATATATATATATATATATATATATATATATATATATATATATATATATATATATATATATATATATATATATATATATATATATATATATATATATATATATATATATATATATATAAGAGTGGGATCGTATTGAAATTTAATTTGAGTTAAATAGTCAGATGCAAAGATAAGATTGAACACTTTTGTTAATATTGGGCAACGAAGAAGAAAACTTTATAAAAGGATTTTAATTCTTGGTGGACCTGACTAAGAAAGAAAAGTATAAGCCATAGTTTTTGTTAGGGTCAAGAGGGCAATTTAAGGTGATTAAGTATTTCTACATATACGGGGAATTTATTTTAATAAGTTGCTTTGAATTATGAGGATAATTAAACCTAGGAATCTTAGTGGACTAAAATTTAAAAAAAAAAAAAAGATAGATTCTAAACGTTTATAATCGAGATTAATTCGCCATTATGAATTGTAATTAATTATTAAGAAAGCTTAGTGAATTTCCGTTTTGGGAGAAATTTTTAGTTCATGGATAACTTAGTTACCTCCTCTTCCTAAATTGAATTTAATTACCTGATTGACTCAAACATAGTTAAAACCCAACCCAAAATGCATTATTTATTTAAGTTAATCGCACTGAGTTGATTATATTAGTTAAGTAAGTCGTTGATTAGTTAAGTATTTTCAAAAAAAAAATTTCCGTTCGTGCCCAAAAGTGGGCATGACAGCATCCCTTTAGTTATGTATATAATAGGATACCAAAACCGATGAAAAGGGGGGAGAGATTTTTAGATGGCTTGTAAGGGCTGTAGTATTATGTACTAAAGAAGTCTATGGGAAGAATAAGTATTTGTTGATGAAAATTGATTGTAATGGAATATCTTGAAGTGTAGCTTTTGTATGCAATACCAATTCAAAGATTAATATACAAGGTTCACTATTTCTATCCAAAATATTGTATACTTTCTGTGTTGATGAATTAATTTTGTCCTCTTGATAAACCTACTTTTGGGCTTGTTGTGATGTGCCATCACATGATGTTGCACTAAATATGGAATTGGTTTTTCATTATTTATGTAACACATACTAAAACCTTCACAGTGATAGTTAATATTGTCTCTTGAGTTGATCAAATTGGTTGTCCACAAAGTAACTTCTATATCCTTGGATAGAGGCACTTGTATGTTATTTATCTTCTATGGGTTGGGATTGTTATGCATAAGGTCCTTATCAGAGAAACATTCTTTTGAATCCTATATGAACTGATCTATACATGATTTCTACAAGTCTTAAGAGAAATCATTTTTCATAATACATTTTCTTTTATCAACATTCAAGAAGCATTCAAATAAAAGCACATAATATGGTACAATAGCAGGAAAATATTGCCATTCTTGCAGAAGGCTGTCTTAATAAAACTTTAAATCCACTTTAAATAACCTCTTAGTGCTTGAGAGAGAAAGGTATACCCACCTAGGTTCAGTGGAGCCTTAAGTGCAGAGGGATTTGGTCTTTGACCATCCCTGTTCATTGGCCAAGGCTAGTCAGATCAGTTAAGGGCTTGACAAATCCTTAAGTTTTCCAATCTGTGGTTTTGGGCACCAACAACTTCTCTTCTAACTATAAAGTTAACACATATAGAGTCCAACTTAATTCTACTACAAATCACTCATAATTTACTGTCAAATATGATTAGTTTTCCTTATCATTTACTTAAACAAATTGATTTGTATCTCCCATTAAAATAAAATAACTATTAATATATTTAACAAACCAATTTTTCACTTGCTATGCCTAGCAAAGTGGGTTGACCTAGTCAAAATCCACATGGTCGATAAGAAGTAACCCATATCCAAATGGATAGGGTGCACATCATATTACATTTCTCCCATGACATTCATATTCCCCCCCATGTACTTGTTAAGGGTGACGAGTTTCACTTGGATTGGTTTCCACCCTCCCCTTCCTATGGAGTAGGGTGCACATAACATAGAGGTGTATGGCTTGGTCAATGCATTGACCATTCCACTTTTCCTCCATCATGGTAGTTGCTTGGTCAAGAAGAATAATTTGTATCCCAATTCATATATATTTAAGATTAACCCAGCTAACTTAACTCAACTTGACCAACTAGGATGTGAGTGTGTGATAGCTCAATAAGGAACATATTTAAGATTAGCAAATCAAGTTCTTCTCCTGAGTGATACTCTTCCTCCCTTGTGAAGGCATCATCATTTCTTGCATCCAACTTAGCACATCACAATAGTAGTCAGCTGTTATCAAACCATATATATACATCATATATTTTTACCTCAAAATATCACATTGATTGCATGTTCATGTTCATTAGATTCCGATTCAAGATAAATACATTCAAATCATGTTCATGTGTTAAAAGTATTTTAACTAAACAAAGTAATAGTAATAAGTAATACTGCAATGGGGTGTAACATAAATGATAGAATCTTTTAAAAAATGAATCAAGAATTTCAACAAGATGCATATGTGTGAGAAATATCATAACATGATTAACAAAATAAGCACAAAGATAACTATTTTATTTTATATACAACCACAAAACAATTTATTTAAAAGGCTACAAGAATAAGAATATAAAATAATTCACATCTTCAAATATTGATTTCAAATATCGCCTTTAAGGTTGATTTTACAATAGTACTTCTACTACAAAAATTCTCCCCCCCCCTCATTTTTCTATAGCGTGCTCTTATCAATACATAATGAAAAAAAATAAAAATCATCAAAATGCTCTATTGAATTGGAGTGTTCTATTTCTTTCTATTTGCTCTTCCCTTATTCTTGTCAAACTTTGACTTTCCCTCACTAGCATGCTCATGTTGGAGTTTGCAACGTCCCAAGCCAGGATCACTATTGCAACAAATTACATAGAAAGAGAGATAAATATTTCACTAGAAAATGATATATTATATTTCTAAGATGATTTACAACTATACACTATCCTTGCTTATATAGGAAAGAGATGATGAAGTAGTTACAACTGTTGAACACCCAACAAGACTGAGAGGGGGGAGTGAATCAGTCCAGAAATTCAAAATACATTATTAATAAACAACATTAAATTACTTAGAAATAACACAATTAATCACCAAAACATAAGCATCAACCATTAACAATTGAACACTAGATTTATGTGGAAAACCCAAACACGGAAAAACCACAATGAGAAACTAACTCACAATATGGATAACAATGTTTACAATGTTTTAGTCTTATTGCCAAGGAGCACCAACACCTGAAAGAATTGTAGAGATAAGGCGTACAACGTTAGGCAAGATGCAAAGGGGACTTTCTCAACTAAATATCACTTCTTTAGGACAATATACAAACTGTTGTCAAAAGACTCGTTGTCAGTCAACAATGAATGAAATAGCTGAATTGAGATTGAGAAGGATTCTCCTAAACATGAAGTTGTCCTTGAACAACTGGATCAAGAAATAAACATCATGACAAACATCTCTGATAATATTCATTACCTCACCACACTATCTTTCATAATATATCACCTTCAAAGATCTTCTCAAACTAACTTTCACACAACTGCAAACTCAAATCTGCTTGCAAATAATTTGCATACACTTCTTACATAATCCACTTTTCATCACATCATAATTCATTCATCTGCACATCTTAAATATGAGATACAACATTTAAAACCTAATTAAGGGTTGGCCAAAACAAAATAAGCAATATTACACAAAATAAGCCACCCAGACCTAAAATACTCAAATCGGTCCACTCTAGGAGAAAGAGAGACCAAAACATATTACAATACATACTTCCATGATTGATACAATGATCTACACAAACTAACACATCATCCAAATCCGTTACCAAGTGTAACATGTAGAAATAAAGACTAGTCGACCACATAACCTCTTTCGATGTAAACTACTCTATGCAAATCTCCACACGCCATGGTGAGATCCAAAACAACATCTCAACACAAATTTCAATATTTATCCAGACCAAAATAATATGATTTGCTAAGTCATAACACAATTAGCAACATATTTGTGTTGGAGTAATTCTAGGGCAATTATCTAATTATTTATTAATTAGGTCCTTTCATTTATTTTTCACTTAAGCTAAACTTAGGTGCTTTATTTTACTTAGGTGTTATGCTTTTTAAGTTTGAGTTCACTTATAGGCTCTTCTAGTTAGCTTTTTTAGCTTGTATTTGATCTTAATTTAGCTCCTACTTTGCATTGCTTTAGTTCTTCTAATTTTAGGATTAGGGCATCTCTTTCTTTATATAAATTAAGTCATTCATTCATTGCAACTATACCTTCAATATTGAATCTTCAATTTTTTTATGCAATAGTACATAATTCTTTGGTTGTTATAGAACATACAATCTTTGTTCGATCTCTTTTGTGTGACAAGTGTTTTGCTTGCAGATGATTCTTGGCTCTTGTGGTTGATCATCAACTCCTACATGGCATCAAATATTTTATATCAAGATCCTATCCACATTCTTGAGGGATCCTACCTAAGATAATTTTTCTATGCACATTGGGTTCAAATGGAAGTCATCATTGCATCTATTGCATAAAAAAAACCTTAAGATTGACTATTGTTCATCAAAATTGGAGTAGTTTAAATTTGGGGTCAAATTGGTTGAAGGCACATAAATTGAGAACAAATATGGATTATTTGAAAAATTTGGACACTTTGACACAAAACAAAGGTCACCATCACACTTAAAAGGCCCAAAAACCCTTAAATCGCCTATCAAATCATAAAAATCGGAGGTTGAAATTTTTTTTGGTGAAAATTTTTGGTGGACATTTTGTTCAAGGTCAAAAATATGTACATCCATACCATTGTAATACTGACAATGCTGGAAAATTATCCTAGGTAAAAATTTCCCCTCCATCGCTAAAAAAATAGCTTTGCAAAATTTTAATTTTTTTATTAATAAAAAACTTGTAAAAATTATGCAAAGTAAAGAGGTTTATTTTTTAATAAAACAAGTCAATCGCCTTTCACCCAAAGGTACGAACAACTTGTACTAGGCCTACATCAGTAGGTACAATTTTGACATCGGCGGATTTGGTGGCCCCCTAAAATTAGAACCTAGCTAAATTTAGCAAACCTCTTCTAATTTTAGCTAATTTTTGCTCTAAAACTACTCGTGTTTTACCCATAACTTCATCATACAAAGTCAAAATAAAGAAATCAAGATAAGATTAGAAATTTGTTTTTGTCATTGATCTTATTTTATAGGTGGTTTGATCATATTATGCACCAATTTTCTATACTAGGACTCCAAAGTTAGCCTTTAGTTTTGTGCTTCTAGGGCCGTATCTTGCACATACAAACTCCATTTTTTGACTTTCATGCATCATTGGAAATCTGTCAATGTCCTCTATCCATATTAGGTTTATTTTTCTAGGTTGTGCTTCAGGTATATTTTATTGAGATATTTGTGTATTCACTATTTTCTCAATTACTTCGATATTTTGACACTTTGAATGGATAATTGTGTTGTCTGATAATTTCATTTGAGAATGTATCATGGTATTTTCTATTCATCCTTCAATTGTCCACCTAGCTAAGGGAAATCATGAGTCTTGGTGACATGGCATCCTAACACATCTCAGGTGGCTAGATATGTTGCCTTATTTGTATGGACTCATACCTAAACTAGCAACGTCAATCTATTGTAGGTGTGTTTTTTTCTAGTGTTAATTATAACACTATGTGTTCTATATTAGACCTTGAGTGTCCTCACACACTTTGGACTCTCCTTTAAGAGATATTTGGAGACCCTCATATCTCTCCATTTATAGAGGATCCTATAGTAGATTGTCTTCTTCCCCTTGCACATGTAGATTTCATGCTCGATGAGGATGATACTATATAGGAGCTTGAGTATATCAGAGGTCTTGCATGTTTCATTGGATCAGAGGCCTATGTTCATGTTCCTACTCCTCACATTGAGATCCCATCTCAATCATCTTCATCTTTTATTTATCCTGATCAAAGTGGCATCGGTTCATGCATAGCCCCCATTGATTTAGTGTAGTAGGACATTGTTCTTCCAGACATAGCTATTTGGGATTCATATCTTACAAACATACCATTATTGTTTGTGGAGTCTCATATTGTAGATTTGGAGGACACATTTGAGGGTTTCTCTTTCTTATTTGATGATAGTAATTGCACAATTGTTGTCACATCATGTTTTTCTTTGGAGCTTGTTCAAAATCAATTTTCATTGCTTTCTTGTTTGTCACCTTCTATTAGTGATTGGGCATGTATCTGATTGGTTTGTGGCATCTTCATCATCCAAGGACTCGGTGATACATGAGCAGTTTTCTAAGATATTATCATATATTAGGATTTGGATTCCTACATCTTCTAGTTTATGGGAGTAGCTTCTTATATCTCTAGTGGATTGGTTTCTTCTAAAGGGGAGACATGTTGTTTTTAGGCAGTGGATCATGTTTTGTCTTTAGGCGTTCATCATTGGCATAGGAGATACTTACACATTGGGGGGATTCTTATCCCCATTCTCTCTCTTATGGGGGGATATTCATTAT
This sequence comes from Cryptomeria japonica, assembly GCF_030272615.1. Taxonomy (NCBI): domain Eukaryota; kingdom Viridiplantae; phylum Streptophyta; class Pinopsida; order Cupressales; family Cupressaceae; genus Cryptomeria; species Cryptomeria japonica. The sequence goes on along the minus strand of NC_081414.1, from coordinate 412,851,229 downwards.
ACTTTGATGATCGATTCTATACTTTGGGGCCACTTGGATTTCTTCATCTTAGTCACATGTAGTACCTTTTTCATTGCATCTCTTATTTTTGGAGAGGGGTTTTTTCCCATGTGGTTTTTTCCTTTTCTCCATTTAGAAAGACCTCATTATTATGAGTTGGATTTCTTTTCATTGGTCTATACATGAGTACCTAATCAAGCCTTTGTTGGTAGGCCTCATTCATGCGTGCATTTTGCATTCTTATTAGGTCTTTTTCTTACCCCTAAGTTAATCTTAAGGGGGGGTGTTGGAGTAATTTTAGGATAATTATTTAATTATTCAATAATTAGGTCCTTTAATTGATTTTTGACTTAAGATAAACTTGGGTGCTTTATTTTATCTAGGTGGTATGCTGTTTTAGTTTGAGTTTACATAGAAGCACTTCTAGTTAGCTTTTCAACTTTTAGTTGAGTTGAATTTAGATCTTACTTTGCATTGCTTTAGTTCTAATTTTAGGATTAGGGTATGTCTTTATTTCTATAAATAAAATCATTCATTCATTGTAATTGTACCTTCAATATCGAATCTTCAATTTTTTGTGCAATAATACATAATTCTCTAGTTGTTATAGAGTATACAATCTTTGCTTGATCTTTTTTGTGTGATAGATGTTTTGCTTGTATATGATTATTAGATCTCGTGGTTTATCATCAACTCCTACAATCCGAAGGGCACTAAAAAAATTTCAGACCATCTAAAATACAAGATGACACAACCAACACCAAAAACATTAACTACAACACAAAATCTGCAACAACCAAGAGAATATCTAGACCAAAATCTATTTGGATAACCAAGTTTGACATCAATGACAACCATACAAGATCATGCTTCCAACAATACCCCCCTTTATCATTGATGGCAACACCAATACAACACTTGAAAACACCAACACATCCCTTGATCATAATCTCACAACAACTATCTCTCTCCAATCTCATAAAAAGTATCCCCCCCTTCGACAACAATGGCAAAGGGCGTTGCAAAGTATACTGCCTAACTCACAAAATTTCTCCCCCTAAGAGCAACAATAACATCAATCTAGGAGACAAGGATAAGCACTAAGTCTCCCCCTAAAAAGATGAACCACTGAAAAATGCATCTAGTTAGAAAAAAAGGGGTAATAACCCCTAACTTTTGCCTGAGATACTCAAAACTATCCTTCACCAATTCCTTAGTAAAAATGTTTGCTACTTTCTTTGTTGTAGTAATGTATTCCAGTCTAACTTCTTTCTCTACAATCTTCTCTCTTAATAAATGATAATGGATTGAGCTATGTTTAGTTCTTTAATGCATAACCATATTCTTTGAAATGTTTATAGCACTAGTATTATCACACATAATAGGAATAGATTCATCATATACCACTCTAATATCCTAATGCAGGAGCATCCCTAGTTCACAGCAATCTTGCATTAGCCAAAAAAACATTTTCTTTCTATTTTGCTTTTTGTTTGCAGTTTCAGTTTTCCTTTGTATGTGTCCTGGTTTTGGCTCTCCAGATCTTGTTGAGTTGGATTTTAATTAAAGACTCGATCATCTTTCTTTCTTTCAAACCACATCTCATTTGGATCACTTTCAGATAGGATATCGCTACCGGTTTCATTGACAGTTTCTTGTTACCAGTTGGATGTAATCAAATCTCATACAATAAAAACTATCTATTCTACATTTCCTACATCATATTTGTGTGTTTTCATTGTGTTCACTCTTTCTGACCAGTTTGGACTGATCTCCTTGAGGTCCCTCCTCACCGGTGACTGCTTCAAGTGGTATTAGAGTGAAGTTCATTCTAGAGGTTGTGTGTCTTGAATTTTGTTGTAGGGCAGCGAATTGCTGATCTAACCTACAATTGTAGAGGACTAGCATGAATCAATGGAATGAAGATGAACTAGGAATGGTGGAGTACGTGAGAATGGAGACCCTATTGTAATGGAGATGTTGTGAGGAATAGCAACCTAGTTAGAAGTCATGGAGACAACTCAGAGAAGAGGCTGACATATTGAATATGTGAGCAAAGATGAAGGAGAAGAAGCCCTTACAGAACAAGTGAACCTACCGGCAGTTGATCCGGAGAAGGAAGGGTTTTTAAGGGTTTTGAGTAGGGTGAACATTAAACCTCATTTTACCCCACTAGAATATGATGGGAAGTTATATTCTGATGAATTGGATCTCAGAGATGGAGAAGTATTTTGATTTTCAAAACATTGTAGAAGAGAGGAAGGTGAAGTATACCTGTATTCGGTTGAAAGGTCATGCATCTATTTGGTGGGAGAATTTGCAAGTTGATAGACAAAGAAGAGGTAAAGAAAAGATGAAGACATGGGATAGGATGATTTCTAAGTTAAAATCAAAGTTTGTCCCAATGAATTATCAAGTGGATTTGTTTTGGAAGTTGCAAAATATGAGACAAAAAGAATCTAGTGTGAAGGAGTACACCGAAACATTTTACAAGTTGAACATCAGATCTAGACATGTTGATGATGAATTTGAACAAATTTCAAGATATTTGAATGGATTGCAGATGTATATACAAGATGAACCCAGTATGATCAAATTGGAGAGTGTTGAAGAGGCTTACCAGTATGCAATAAAGGCTGAAGAGAAATTGAATAAAAGACATGAGCAGAGACAGAGAGGTAGAGGTGGAATGTTTTCCGAAGGAAGAGGATATATCAAAGGAAGAGGAACTAGTACAGATCAGAACAAGGACAAGGAAGTGAGCAAGGAAGGTAATTCATACCAAAAGGATGATATAAATTTCTACTAGAGGAGAGAATCAGATGGTTACCAGAATGAGAACTTTGGAAGACAAGACAAGAGGACATTTAGAGGAACCTACTTAAGTGTGGAGGAGAAGGACACTGTGCATTTTAATGTAATAAGATAGAGGCTACCAGAAGAGAAATAGTGGTGGAAGAAAACCCCACTGGATCAGACAATAAACCGAAAGATGGAGAATTGTTGATGATGAGGAGAGCTTTGTGTTATACTGGAGGAGGTGAATAACCTTTGCAGAGGAAGAACCTATTCAAGACTAGATGTAAGGTATCTGGTAAGTGTTGTAAAGTTGTTATTGATAGTGGTAGTTCAAATAATCTTGTTTCAGAGGATATGGTGAATAAGTTGAAATTGGAAAGATTGAAACACCCTAAGCCTTATCAGATAGAATGGATTCAGGATAAACATAAGTTGTTAGTAAGTGAACAATGTTTGGTAAAGTTAAAAATTGGGAATTATCATGATGAAGTTTTGTGTGATTATGCCTATGGATATTTGTCATCTTTTGTTGGGAAGACCTTGGCAGTTTGATAGACAGGCAAAACATGATGGGAGAAATAATACATACACTATTGTGGCTAATGGGATGAAGAAAACCTTGTTACCTTTGGAGGAACCTTTGAAGAGTGAAGTCTGTACAAATACTAGAATCTGTTTAGTACATGGAAGGAAATTCATGAATGGATTGAGACATGAGAATGTGTGTTTTGGCTTAATTGCTAAGAAGGATGAGAGACCGAAACCAGAAGGAGAACACCCAACAGAGATAAGATATTTGCTGATAAAATATGAGGACATCATTTCAGATAATGTACTTGATGGATTTCCACCTGTTACAAGTATTAGTCATTGCATGGACTTGGTTCCTGAAGCTAGTTTGCCTAACAAAGTTGCACACCAGTTGACACCAACAAAGAATGAAGAATTGAATAGACAAGTACAGGAGCTATTGAAGAAAGATTTGATTAGGGAAAGTTTGTGCCCTTGTGCAGTACCAGCTGTATTAGCACCTAAGAAGAATGGAGAATGGAGTATGTGTACTGATTCAAGAGCAATAAACAAGATCATAGTGAAACCCCGATTTCCTTTGCCTAGGACGGATGACATAATGGATTGTTTGAGTGGAGAAAAATATTTTGCAAAGATGGATTTGAAGAGTGGATATCATTAGATCAGGATCAGAGAAGGTGATGAGTGGAAGACAACATTTAAGACAAATGAAGGACTATATGAATGGTTAGTGATGCCTTTTGGATTGACTAATGCACTGAGTACTTTCATGAGGCTGATGAATGAGGTATTGAATAAATTATGGGGTAAGTTTGTTATTCTGTATTTGGATGATATTCTAATTTTCAGTAGAACAAAAGAGGAGCATTTGTTGCAGTTAAGACAAGTTTTGCAGAGGTTGAGAGAAGAGAAGTTGTTGATCAATATCAAGAAGTGTACTTTCATGAAGGATGAGCTAGTCTATTTGGCCTTTGTGATATCTGAGGATGGTTTGAAGATGGACCCTAAGAAAGTGAAAGCCATTGTTGAGTGGCCTACACTGAAAAGCATTGGAGAGGTAAGATCATTTCATGGATTGGCTAGTTTTTACTGAAAGTTTATCAGAAATTTTAGTTCAGTTTGTAGCCCTATGTCTGAGACCATGAGGGGAGATTGGAAGGAATTCAAGTGGACCACCAAAGAAAACAAAAGTTTTGAATTGTTGAAGTAAAAAGTGACTGAGAAACTTGTGTTGGCTTTATCGGATTTTAATAAGGTATTTCAAGTGGATTGTGATGCAAGTGGAACAACAATAGGAGCATTTTTGAGTCAAGAAGAGAGAGTAGTAGCATATTTCAGTGATAAATTGAATGATGTCCGAAAGATATATTCAGTGTATGATTGGGAATTTTATGCCATAGTTCAAGCCTTGAAGAAATAGAGACACTACTTGTTTCCTAAGGAGTTTGTATTGTATACAGATCATCAAGCTTTGCAGTATTTAAACAATTAGAGTAAGTTGAATCAGAGACATATGAGATGGGTAGAATTATCAAAAAGTTACACCTTTGTGTTGAAGTATAGAAGTGGGAAATCTAACAAAGTTGTCAATGCCTTGAGTAGGAGAAGGTATTTGGTGACAAAGATGAGCGTGACAGTATTAAGTTTTGAAGATTTGAAGACCTTATATGATGAAGACTCGGATTTTGCATAACCTTGGAAAGCATGTAGAGAACTGGTTATGGTTGATAGAAGCAATTGGTTGGATTATTTCATTCAGGATGGGATGTTATTCAAGGGAGTTCAGTTATGCATACCTAAGAGTTCCATGAGAGAGAACCTAATCAAAGATAAACATAGTGGAGGTTTAGATGGACATTCTGGTATTGATAAAATAATTGGATTGGTGAGTGAGCAACACTTTTTGCCCCAAATTCATAAGGATGTTAAGAGATATGTGCAGAGTTGTAGAGTTTGTCAAGTTGCAAAAGGTAGTAGTCAAAATGTGGGATTGTATAAACCTTTGATAGTACCGATAAGACCTTGGGAGGATATAAGCATGGATTTTGAACTTGGATTGCCTAAGATGCTGAGAGGGAATGATTGTATATTTGTGGTAGTGGATATATTTTCAAAGATGGCTCATTTCATACATTGTAAGAAGACATCAGATGCATTGCATGTAGAAAACCTATTTTACAAGGAAGTGGTGAGATTGCATGGATTACCTAAGAGCATAGTTTCAGACAAAGATACTAAGTTTGTTGGCTAATTTTGGACAACACTTTGGAAGAATATGAAGACAGATTTGAAGTTCAATTCTACTTTTCATCCACAGACTGATGGAAAAACAGAAGTAGTTAACCAGAGTTTGGGAAACTTGTTGAGATGTTTAGTGGGAAACAAAACTGGAAGTTGGGATTTGATCCTTGCACAAGAAGACTTTGCCTATAACAATTCAGTGAATAGAAGCACTGGGAAAACACCTTTTGAGATTGTTACTAGAGTGCATCCTAGAGGAATAGCAAAATTGAGAGACATTATTAGTGAAGACTGGAAGAGTTCAGAAGTAGAAGGTTTTGTAGATCACATGGTAGCATTGCATATTCAGGTTAAACAACATTTGGAGGACATGAACCACAAATACAAGGAGAAGGCAGATGAAAAGAGGAGACATAAGGAATTTGAAGTTGGTGATGAATTGATGGTATATTTGAGAAAAGAAAGATTCCCGGTTGGAACTTATAATAAGTTGTAGATGAAGACATTTGGACCATGTAAGATTTTGAGGAATTTTAGTCCTGGAAATGCATACGAAGTGGAGTTACCAGATAGTCTAAGTATTTTATCTATATTCAATATTGCAGATCTTCATGAGTACCATGAACCTTAATTTAGTGAGGATAGTGTTGTAGACCCTGAGAAACAATTGCCCCGAAAGGAACCAGATCAAATTGGAGAGAGTTTGGACAGTAGGATTGGGTGTAGTACCCAGAACAGTCAGTACAAAGGATATCTTGTGAAGTGGAAGAACATACCAGTTGAATATTCATCTTGGATTTCTCAGGAAGAGGTAGACCACTTTGGTTTCCCTCTGACCCCAACAAAGTGAGAGGCTCACTTTTAATTAACCTCAGATGTCTGGTGCAGGACCACCTTGGTTCACAACAATCTTGCATCAACCAAAAAAACATTTTCTTTTTGTTTTGTTTTTTGTTTGCAGTTTTAGTTTTCCTTTCCGTGTGTCCCAGTTTTGGCTCACCAGATCCTGTGGAGTTGGATTTTACTTGAAGACTCGATCATATTTCTTTCTTTCAAACTGTATCTCATTTGGATCACCATCTGTCAAGATATCGCTAATGGTTTCCTTGACATTTTCTTGTTACTGATTGTTCCTTTGTTATCGGTTGCCTAAGACCTATTCTGGTGATTTACTAGAACCTATTTCAAAGCTTACAGAGCCTTGGACGTTGATCTCGATATTTCTTGGCGTGTGGCCGACCTTCTACGTTTCATCCTTAGATTTTTCAGAGGAATATATTGGTGGAGGCTGACCTTGTTCATTTTGCATGTTAGGTCTTGTTCTTTAGGTTTTGATCCCTTTTGGGCAGATCAGATCCTTTGGATTGATATATATATATATATATATATATATATATATATATTTGTAATCATGCTTTAGAATGTAATCAATATGAAAATCAAGAGGTATCAGATAGATAGACTGTGCCTAGAAGATAGATCTTTCAATTCAAGGTCTCGGTGTGACCTATTCTACCAAGCCTGTGTGCTGGTATGTTGTGACCTGGTTGTTAGTGGTTGGATGTAATCAAATTTCTTGCAATAAAAACTATTTTTTCTACATTGACTCCATCATATCTATGTTTTTCCGTTGTGTGTACTCTTGCTAACTAGTTTGGATTGATCTCATTGAGGTCCCTCCTCACTGGTGACTGCTTCATATCCTTAAGAGTCTTCTTCATCCACATAATTTGAGTACAACAAGATGTTATAGCAATATATTCAACTTGTGCAGTGGATAATGACATTGATTCTTATTTCTTACTTATCAATGAAACCAATTTGTCTCCCAAAAAGAATGCACCTCCACTAGTACTCTTCCTGTCATCAATAGTTTTGACCCAATCAACATCTGTATAGGCTTTCAACATAAAATATCCATCCTTCTTGTACCATAGGCCAAAATATTGAGTTCCTTTCAAATACCTAAATATCCTCTTCTTTGCTTGTTCATGAGTTTGCTTCAAACTAGCTTGAAATCTTGCAAACAAACATACAACCTGCATAATATCTGGTCTAGAAGCAATAAGGTATAATAGTCCTCCAATCATAGATATGTACTTCTTTTGATCAACATTCAAAGATGTATAATCTTTGCCTAATTTTCAACCAATAGCTAAAGGGGTATTAACAAGTTTACAATTGTCCATATCAAACTTCTTTAACATACTTAGCTTGAAAAATAAATATGTCATCATCCATTTGAGTAACTTGAAGGCCAAGAAAGAATGACATTTCTCCAAACATAGACATGTCAAATTATTTTTGCATCTCTTTTGCAAATTCTTTACACAAGCCATCACTTCCTCCAAAAATAATGTCATCAACATAAACACCAACAATCAACAACTTAATGCCTTCAACTTTAAAATAAAGATTCTTGCTTGCAGTTCCTTTGTTGAAGTTTTTTTGTAACAAATATCTATCCAATCTCGCATAACATGCTCTAGGTTCTTGTTTGACTCCATACAATGCCTTCTTTAATCTACAAATGATATTCAGATCTCTTCACAATCTAAATCCATCTAGTTGCTCAATGTATACTTCTTCTTCCAATTATCCATTCAGAAATGGAGAAATGTTCTCCATTTTGAAGTGCTTGTAGGCAAAAAAATAAGAAACATTCTAATAGCTTCCATCCTAGCAACTGGAGAAAAAGATTCTTCAAAACAAATACCTTCTATCTAAGAATAACGTTTACATACCAATATTTCCTTGTTCCTTGTTCCTTGTTCCTTGTCCTTGTTCATTCATCTTGTTCTAGAACACCCACTTAGTTCCTATCACATTTTTCTCCACTAGTCTATGTACTAGCTCCCAGGTCTTTTTTTTTTTTTTCTAATTCAATTCTTCTTCCATTGCTTTTACCCAACTTTCTTCTTTGCTCGCTTCTTCATATGATTTAGGTTCAAGAGTGAAAGAAAACAACAATTAGTTTCCTCCTTTACCTTTGTAACAATCTTGTTTGTTCACTCCTTTTTTCTTGTCTCTGATTATCCGATCTTCTTAATGATTCCTTTGCACATTTTTTGGGGTCTTGATTGCTTGTTCTGGTTCTTCTTTCTCTCCTTCAATTTCATATGATTTTTTCTAATTGTTTCCTTTTAGATCCATCTTTTCCTCTATAGCAACAAGATTGATCTTTAATTTGGTCTCTTGAATAGGTTTAGGGGCAGTTTGATCCCATACCTCACATACTTTCACATTTATACTCTCCACTATCTTGTTTAGTCTCTTATTGTAACACCAATAGGCTTTTCTATTTGTAGCATATCCCAATAATATTCCTTCACCTGCTTTGGTATCAAACTTTTTGAGGTCATTATGATCTCTCCTAATATAACACTTACTTCCAAAGATTCTGAAATAATTCACAGTAGGTGGTCTTTCATTCCACAACTCATAAGGTGTCTTAGTATGATTTAGTCTTATCTAAACCCTATTAAGAATGTAAACAACAATATACACAACTTATTTCTAGTACACATTAGCCAAGTTAGCATCCTTCATCATAGTTCTATCCATCTCAATAATAATCCTATTCTTACTTTCTACCATACCATTCTGCTGAGGGGTCCTCAAAGCAGAAAGATGTCTCCTAATACCATATTTCTCACAAAAATTGTCAAATTCATTTGAAGTAAATTCTCCACCTCTATCAAATCTCAAGCACTTGATTTTCTACCATTGACTTGAAAACTTAAAATCTTTCAAAAGCTTCAAATTATTCTCTAAAAAATGTAACCCATGCCATCCTAGAATAATCATCGATGAGTAACATAAAATACCTTTCTGCTTTAATTTTTCTTGTCCTTGTAGAGCCACATAGATCTGTATGAATTATCTCCAATGGATATGACGTAGAATACTTTGTCTTCTTGAAACTTCTCTTTGTCTGCTTTCCTAATTGACATTCCCTGCACACAATGTAAATAGGCTTGATAATATTTAGTTAGTTGCTAATCTTCATCATGTTATCAAAGTTAACATTTTCCATCTTTTTATGCCATAACCAACCGTCATTACCCTGACTTAGATAACATCTATTTCCACTTCTAACCTTTATGTAATAAACATTTTTGAAGAGGGGAAAACCTAAAAGCCTAATGGTTAGTGTAGACATCTAAAATTAAGTAAATTAGTATTTAATTAATTTAAGTCTTTCTATATAATTAATTTATTTGATTATGTCTATCCCATTCTTCTTAAAATTAATTAAATCAAATTTAATTAATTTGATCACTTTAGTCCAATAATTGATTTATCAAAAATTAATTATTTGCCCTATTCTTCTAAAGTCATTCCAGTCATTATTTCTTCTAAACCTCTATTAGTTAATTAATTTTACTTAAATAAGCTATCCATGTGATTCCTACAAATCACTCTTTCTAAATCCCCATCTAGCCTAATTAATTCTTCCTTAATCATTCTTATCATTATTCCCCAATTTTAAATTCTTCCACTCATTATCTCTCTTCATGTTACATCCTTGTAACTTTCCTACTTTCACTCTAATCTCTCATTAATCCACCTAATCACTCTTCCTAATCATTTGCACATCCCTAATCACCTTGATTAGGTATGGTCAACTCTTTACCATAAATGGCTTTTCCATTTCACCCTCCAAACCTTAAATGCACCAACTTTGATCATGTCAAAGGATTTCAAATCCTTTGCACATCCCTATGCCTTCTCTTTCCAAGGAATTTTTAATTCCTTTATCCTTTTATTCTTCCCACACAATCTCTTATTTAGGAATTTTTAATTCCTTTTTACTCTTCCAATGTACTTGGGGATCTCTTCCCATGTACTTGAGGAGTGTGGAGACAAGAAATGCTTTTATGGCAAATCTCTTGAATCCCACACCTTGTCCTCTCAATCCTCTCCCACTTTCCTTAAATCTCAAACCTTCATTCTAAATCAATCTTGGGCCTCCATTTTGGCCCACTCCAATCTATAAATTGGAGTCTCCTCCCTTCATAAATCATTCATCATTCAAGTAAGTTTATGTTGTTCGTTTGAGAGCCATAAATCCATCCAAAGCATCCATATTATGCCCAATTCATGCCACAGTTAGCCAAATCCATCCACCATAATCATCCTTTCATCCAATCCCTTGTTGTGTAGTGGAGAGCAATCCATAATCCATCCAAAAGGAGAAAATCAAATCAAGTGGAACAAAGGCGCATCCACTTCATCACTTAGCTCAATTAGAGGAGGAGGAGAAAGGTATAAAAGATTCTTTGCATGTTTTATATGATTTATTTGAGTCTTATGATTATTGTATGAAATTAACCCTTTGTCCATTTACTTGTTTTCATTTTGGCATGGTCGGTGGGACACACGTCCCTGTCATTTAAGGTTTTGTGTTGTTATTTATAATTTTTTTTGCAGGTTTTGTAGAACAACGTCTCCCCCTCTTTTTTAGCATCTACACACATAGATGAGTGTCTGTGTTTGAAATACATTTCCCACCTAATCTTTTTTTTGTAGGGAACATAAATCAATGTCTCCATTTAGATAAAATGATGTCTTTGCTTTAATTAGTTTTATTTATTTTTTATATGTTTTTCAACTTAAAATCTATCATAAAAAATCCCCCCCAAAAAAATCATATATAAGACTAAATCTCATAAAAATAGTATTTAATTTGTTTCATTTCATTGCATTTAGATAGTTTAGGCTCTCTTTCATTAAAAATTTGTTCTTTTTTAGTCTAATTAGTTTGTTTTTTTGGTAACTGAACTTCGGCGCCTATGCAGACACTAGCATCTACATTGCAAGTTGGCGTCTCTGCCCCTATGCTTCTCCAACTTTTTGACAAAAAAATAAATTTTGAAATTTCAAACTAACTGTGTCAACCAAAAACCTAGATCAACATCTCTGTTGTTCGCATTGTCGTCTTCGCAAGGTACAACTCCCGCTTAATTTTGAATTCAAATTTGAAATTTTTTCTTTTTTTAGTCTATTTTTGGGGCGGTGGCTTAAATGGGCATCTGTGCATACACTAGCATCTGTATAGATGTTGGTGTTTGCACCTTCCCTTCGATGTCTCCGCTATGGGTAGATTTTTTTTCAGGTGTTACTAATCAAATCTAGGTTTTGCAACATTTTTCGTGTGTCCAAGATATAAAAACCAAACTAATAACAATTTTTGTGGGATGTTTAGTCGAAGGCTTTAATCTTTTTTTGCACTAGCTTAGATTTCTTACTTGCATTTTAGATTAGAAAACATATATTTGTAGTTAAAAAGAATGAGTGTTTTTTGTGTCTTGTGCACTTGCACATGTGAAGGGTGGACCCAACATTACACCGAGTATCCTCTCCCCTCGCCTTTGTGGATCTTGGCTGTAAGAGAAAGATGATTAACAACACCTGATTTTTATTTCTAAGTAGAGAATTGCCTCTTAGGGCCCTAGGGGTCTCATCACCCCAAGGGAGTAGTTAAAAAATGAGGCATATCAAGGATATCATCTCTCCTAGTGGAATCTCAAGTGGTGTTTTTTGAGCCGCTAAATAAATCTTTTGGTCAGGTAGTTGGAGTGTTAAGTGAATTCGACATATGCGGAGGCCTTCTCTGCAACAATAAGATCAATTAGATCCTTAAGTGGCTTTCTTTGAGAATCCATCATTAGAATGGGATCCCTTAGAACATTACTAGACACCTTGTCGTAGTAGCCAAAATCCTTACATTTGATGGTTTAGGGAGTGTGGATCATACCCTATAGATACCTCTCATGTACCCTTCAAGATGAGACAAGAATCCCTTGGTTATAAGATCTCTGGATCTTCGGGATAAGAGAATTTGGTATGCTCAAGAAGTGAGTGTCGTGGTGGGGGAGCCAGTGCTACCGAAATATCTATTAGCCTATCTCGCTTGTGGTATTCTATTGTAGAGGCTCCATTGGATGGTTTCCACTTTCTAGCCTAAGTTGTATGTCTTTTGCGTGTATTCAATGTTTATACCAGTGAATTTTGTAACACCGGGCTAATCTAGGCCTCCTCATTTTCATGCTTCTTATAAGCATTACCTTGGCCAATGTGTTTGTCATTGTATGATATTTCTTGCCAAGAGAAGACTAAAATCCAAAACTTTCTAAATCGACCAAGAATTTGACCAAATTTTTTTCAAAATTTTCATCTGAAATTGTCAAACCTAAGGTTCAGCGTCTCTGCCTTTGTTTCGGCATCTCAACCACTAAGGATCAACGTCTCCATTTCAGATGATCGACATCTCTAATTCTATTTTAGTGTCTCTTCCTTAGTTAAAAATCTAACTGATTTCACTCATGCACCATAAGCCCAAGTCCCTTAAGCATGCTAAGAAGTCCATTTATCATCAAGTCAAGAAGAAGAAGCCAAGCTATAAACAAATCCTCAAGCGTAAAAAATTCTTGTACATTAACCGCAAACTTTTGTTGAAATATCATACATTCTTACATCATTTCCATGATTGCCTTCATGATTACAAAAATGAGTTTGATGAGGAACCTTTAAGAACCCGTGCTTTCGACCAAAGATCAAGATTATCCCAAGGCATCAATAGGAGCGACCATATCCCATTGTCTAACTTGTCAACACAAGAAATCACTTATTGAGTCATTTCCCCATCTAGGGCAATCTTTATTTCCTCCCTCTTCGTCAATCCACCCTTCTTCCATAATCATTGTCATTATCGCCTTTAAGGACTTAGCACATCAATCCTATCAACAACAACAACCTTAATCCAATTTCAATCAATCAAATCAATCAACCTTCAATTGAAGGTTATCACTTTGCAAAGTCTGACTTAGACCTTTTATCATTTTTTGAAAATTAGCCTTGTGCTTGAGAAATAATTTATCTCAAGTATATTGTTTAATTGATCCTAATCATTTGGGTTGATCAAAATCCTAATCCATTGCCTTATTTTTCTTAGGAACGAAGTCTATTCTAAGTAGAAGAAGGTTTGATCCAATTCTAATCCAAGGTCCGAGTTTAGACTAGATTGGTTGTTACCTCACTTTATGGCCCACATTGTTGACCCCTTACACTTCATCTATGTCCTAGTCGAAGGGCTAAGCTATCATCTAATCGATCTCGTCATAATCCAAGGACCATAAAATCAAATTCAATCCAAGTCCAAATCAAATCAACAATCCAAATTTGCTAATTCCTTCTCATCACTTTTTCTCACCAAATCCAAATTATTCTGAAGTCCATTCTTGTCATTTTTGTCCTTGTCATTCTTGAGGTTACCCGTGTATGGTCTTAACTTGCTCTCATGAGATGCCTGAATTTAATCACCTCTTAGATCATGATCCCCAATAAGAAGAAAAATTCGTTGACCAACCTGCGAATTCTCCATGTCTAAAAAATTTCATGGATGATCCTTACAATCAATAAATGATAGAAAAATTCCATAAGGTTGATCCCAATGGGCTTGTTTCTCATCTTATCAGTCAAGCGACACGTTTGCCCCTTGGTTTTGACCAGTTAGTCTTTGGTACTCTCGCAGAAGGTGACCTTGTAAATTTCCTTATTCTCCATACCACCCTTCACCCACCACCTGTGACATCTACACATACAACCTCTTTACCATCGATTTCTATACCCCCAAGCACTTCTAATCTACCTATCTCTCAACTTCCTAGGTCATCTACACCTCTTCATAATTCGGCTAACTACATCAATGCTAGCCTACCTCCCATTAGCGCCATTTCCATGCCACATCCTTAAATTACTTCACAACCTCTCATTTCTTCTTATCAATATATTGGTGGTGGTATACCATCTGTTTCCATTCAAATCCCAAGGTCCAACTCAGGTCACTATATTCCCAATGTCCAAAATCAATAACTCAACCTCATGAAAGAAATCTACGACATGAAGGACCTTATAAAAAATATTAAGGATGAGACTCGTAAGAAACCATACACATTTGAGGAAATTTTTCATTGTTGTTATGATCCTTCTCTTTCGCTAGCTCCGTACCCTTTGGGTTTTGAGATGCCTAAATTCAAAAAATACAAAGGTAAAGGAGATCCTAGAGACCACGTCCAAGAATTATACAGAGCTTGTGAAGAGGTCTCCTATAGTGATGTCTACTTACGCCTTTTTCCAAAGAGTCTTAGTGGACCTGCCCTCACTTAGTTTTTGGCCTTACCCCATGGCTCCATCAAACATTTCTTGGAACTTGTAGAAAAGTTTGTGTCCCATTATGGATATAACATTGAAAAGTGACACCTCTATGATGGACCTATGCAACACAAAGTAGAGGCTTGGAGAAACCTTTTCCAACTTATTTCAAAGGTGGTGACACCTCATCAAGAAATTCCCTTGGGACATACCAGAGTCTTACCAAATCAAGTTATTTCTATGCAACCTCGTGCTTGAAATGTATCGTCCCTTATCTTATCAATGTCTTGATTCCTGTGAACAAGTTACCAAGAAGGTTATAACATTAGAAAGGGTCACCCTAGAGTAAGCTACCCTCAAACCATATTAGAAAATTTTGCAAGGCCCTTCTTCATCCAATGACAAGCCTAGGTTTTGGTCAAAAAGTAAAAATATTGTCAATGATTGAGTCACTAATGCTAAGCGTATCCAAATTTTCACCATCCCTGTCTACCCCAACTATAATGACAATAATAATACCTCTAATTGAAATCTCAATCCGAAGTTTGGACATTCATATGGTAGAGTTTACTATTCTCATGGCTGGTGTTCATTTGGTTGTCAATCCAGGAACGTAAAACTTGAAATGGGTCTGCAACATATATACACTAAGATTCTTAAATGATTATTCTAAATTACTGTAGGAAAGGTACGAATGGAAATCATAAAAGGCTAAATGAAAGCTTTACAAAACTTTTCTGAAATGATCTAATGAAAATAACAGGAATCACACCGTTCTGCCTTGGCTGCAAGAACAGTCAAAGGATCTATTTCTAGTGGCTGTAGGAACAATCCAGTCATGAACTTCTACTGCAACTAAGTAAAAACTAACTTCAATAATCATAAACATAGGATCACTCACCAAGTGGGCCACCTTGGATGAGTGATATCAAACTCTCAGCAAAGAACTATTAATAGATCAGAATAACATATATTTATTCATTTCTTCCTGAAAGATGATTACATATTCTAAGAGAGAAAATTCAGAATGCGTGACAAAAACTTTGCTCAATCTGTTTATATTCTGTCTAACTCTCAGAAAAGAAGGAAGAGCTTATTATAAAGAAAAGATAAACTAAAATGGAAAACTCTAGTTACGCCCAGAAGAAGAGGCAGATAACTGTCAGATGAAGGGGATAACAGAGAGCTTGGCTGCAGGAACTGTGGATTTGAAACCGAACCACAGTCTTTGCACGCCAAAGCGATATTTTATAAATTAAACATGCACTGGAGTTAAACTCCCATGGTGAAGTAAAAATTCTCTGATTATGCCATAGATTGCACTCGCTTGAATCTCCTTTAGTTTGACCTCCAGCTATCTGAATGTGATTCTCTAGTCCTTAGGCGCGAAAGAAAATTCTCCACCACAGCATCAATTATTATCTGCTCTAAAACAGAAACAACATACAAGGACATGCATATGTATCTTACTTAACTAATACATTCATTAACTTACATATGAAATCATCCTAAATAATCCGCATATCACAGGGACAAATCATTTGGTTGCAAGAATTAACCGACAAAGTTCAAACATGATTTCTTAAGTTCAGTTTTAAAACATGGATTACATATAGTCAATTCACAATATTTTACTATCACAATTCAACCCAAAAGATACCAAAAACGTAAGAGTCCTGATAAAAAACATGTCAATACATCGACTTATCATGCCCACCAACTTTAAGGGTTTGTTGCTCCTGCAGCAAAAGGAAAATTTCTGATTTTTGCTGAAACTCTGAAATCACCAACAGTGTCCTGTCCGGTTCCCTTGGAAGGCAAATTCCAATAAAATCCCTTCATTTTCTCCAACCTGGACCATCTAGCTATTTCTTCCACATCTACATCATAATTCTGTTTTGTTGGTTGGCATGCCAAAAGTGGCCACATAAGGATAGGAGGCTGAAAGATTAATGGCAACCAATTATTGGATTTGTCCCTACCTAGCTGTATGTACTTGGAGGCTCTCTGTATAGCTTCATGAAAATTCTATAATGAGTAGGGTTCTCCCAGTTTTAAATGATCTAGTAGATGATTCCAGTGTTGAGTTAGTCCTTCTAGTGTTGTTGTCCTGTGGGTCTGAACCAATTGCTCATACGCTTGATAGACTTCCTCTCTCATTGGAAGTACTATCTTACTAACATCATCTCTTATTAGCAACTTTTTCCAATCATAATAGAGAACCTTGGGTGCTTCTGATTCCCTCCTCAATGGCAATGGACAATCAAGTTCCAATTTTTCAAACTCTCTGGCTTGTGGTCCTATAATCATCTCATTTTGTATCCAAGACATTAGAGCTCTGAGATGGATATCCCCAATGTACAACAAAGGATTCCATTCTCTATCCTAGGGTACGACATAGTTATGTAAATATAATTCACATAGCGGATTCCTTACAACATGTGGGGAGGTTTGATAAGCATGATAGAATTCCTCAGGTGTTTCCAAGGATGGATTAAGATCCCTTACAATGCGGTTTAATCTAAAATTCAGATACCGTTCTTTCAAGTGCACTACATAAATTCTTGGGGGAGCCCTACACTGCATTATCTTAGGAACCATACCATAAATCTCTTCTACCTTAGTCTCCAATTCTTAAATTCTATTATCTTTCTTCTCAATCTCTTTTTGCTACTTATTGATTATCCCTTGCAACCTATCCTTCTCTATTTCCCATTGCCTAAAGAATGCTAAAGCAATTGATAAACTAGTTAGGGATAAAGGAGTTCTTATAGGTCCTACCTTAGATCGTAGGATTTCTTCAATAACTTCCTCATTCTAGATTGGCATATCTCCCATATTTTCTTCAGGTTGCTGTGGAAAATCATCAATAATATCCTCACATTGCAATGCCACTGAAGCCAGATTTGCAAGCTTATCCATTACAATTTCTTCCTGAATTTCTTCTCCTGTAGGATTTTCTTGCATTTCCTCTTCTACAGGGTTTTCTTGAATTTCCTCTTCTGTAGGGTTTTCTTGAATTTCCTCTTCTACAGGGTTCTCTTGAATTTCCTCTTCTACAGGGTTCTCTTGAATTTCATCTTCTATAGGGTTTTTCTGAATTTCCTTGTCTGCAGCATCTTCTTCTTCCAAAGTTTGTACTGCAATCACCTTTGCTGGATTACTCATTGGTTGAGTCTTCTGTGTCCTCCTTCTTGTTCTCCTCACATACACTTTTGAAATAGACACAAGAGTTTTTGTTTTTTTTTGACGCCTCTTGGCTGTAGGAGGGATACGCGCTTCCTGCAGCCGGATAACAAATTCTTCATCTGACTCCTTTTCCAATTCTTTTTCTTCCCTTTGCAAAACAGGTGAACCTCCTTGAAGAGAGGTAAAGGGTTGTCCTTCGATTGACTCTACTTCAATATTTTCTTCTAAAATAATTGCAGCTCCTTCAGCAACCAGAAAATCCTCATCTTCACTAGAAATACCTTCTGCAACTATCTCTTCTTGAACCGACAGATTATTTTCAATAGGGGCTTCATCTACCCTAAATTGCAGAATATCCTCAAACATAGTCCATTCCATCTATGAAACATCTCTCAAGGACCGTTGTACCAACAACTTCACCATTCCATGAAGGCTAACAAAGTGATTTCCATATTTTTTAGTCTCCTTAGCACTTATAGAAATGAGATGATACAAGAAATTTGGGACATTAACTCGCCAGTCATGATGCAGATGACTAAGTAACTTGAAGTGAGGTGAATGGAGATTTGAGAACTGTCCACAGGTAATATATTTCATAATATACAGAGCTACCTGAGGCCAATGTGCTGGCAAAGAAACCCTTCTAGTCCCTTGCCTATCCACCATTAAGGGTCTGTTAGTAGAAATTGTGAACTCTGTCCTGGCACTCCTTGCATCCTTCGATTTTGGAAAGAGTTCTCCTTCTTGCAGCAACCCTATGACCTCTGTAATTTGCTGCTCTATAGCAATTACCCTCATCCCCTTAACTGTAGCTTCTCCTTCATCAAAAGAATGCATAAATTCCGTAGCTATTTTGTCATTGAAATCCCTGATTCTCAAGAAATAATCCAGCAAGCCGTGGTTTTGGAAATAATGCACACAGACAACATCCTGCAACAACCCTTCATGGATAGTTGGTTCATGGCAAATCAGTTCACCACCCATCTTTTACTCTGATAATTCCGCAGCTTAACCAAAATGTTTGACAGATTCACAAAAGCTAAAATCTACATATCTTAAATTTGACGGCAGAACTTATTATTCACTTGCGTGAAATAATAACCATCATAAGTAAAGTCAGTTAGGAAATCAGTTCCATGTACCTGCAATTGAGTGAAAATGATGGCGAAATGAAGTGAAATGATAGGTAAGAAAGTGGGATGGAGTGTAGTGGATGGAACTTTATGTACGGAGAACAATATTCCTCATGGAAATATTTTATTATGATATGGTAAATAAGTTCACTGCAGAGGCTGCAGGAACATCACCTTTATTAACATGCTCAAATGAAATAGGAAGCTCATGAATTGATACCGAAGCATTGACAGTTGCTGCAAGAACCTTGCCAGTTGTTGTAGGAACTTGTATTTCATTTTGAGGAGCAAACTACTGCAGGAACTCTTCTCTAGTAGCTGACTTGTGATAAAGTCGTAGTCGGTGTCCATTCACTAACAGTTTAAATCAAACAGGATCTATTGTGGACAACCAGACTACTCCATTGTGAAAAATTTCTTCTACCTCATAAGGACCCAACCACCTTGTTTGGAGTTTTCCCATAGCATCCTTATATCCAGAATCATACAAGAGTGCCCAGTCACCAACTTTGAATTTCTTTTCTCTGATATATTTATCATGCCATCTGACTCTTTGGTTTTCAATCAACTTTGTCTGTTGAACAACTATCTTTCTCCATTCATCAAGAGCATTTAATTGTTGAATGCATTCCTTCTATGCTTCAGACAATGTCATATTTAGTTGTAGAGCTATTCTCAAGGTTTTATGCTCAAATTCAATAGGCATCATTGCTGTTTTGCCATAAACCATCTCAAAAGGTGTGAATCCAATTGGTGTTTTCCATGTTGTTCTATATGCCCAAATTGCCTCTGAAAGCCGATTAGACCAATCTTTCTTATGGATAGACACTATTTTTGTAAGAATAGTCTCAAGCTCTCTGTTGGTAACTTCTACTTGGCCATTAGACTGTGGATGGTATGGACTAGATATCCTATGTCTTATATTGTATTCATTGACCAAAGCTTTTATCAATGTTGATGTAAATTGAGGTCCCTGATCTGAGACAATTTCCCTGGGTACTCCATATCTTGTAAATATTTCTTCATAGAGAAATTCAGCTACCTTATTATCTCTTGCATGTTGCATAGCTCTAGCTTCTACCCATTTTGTCACATAGTCTGTACATACCAAGATATAAGATTTGCCATTAGAAGGTGGATCAATGGGGCCAACAAAATCTATTCCCCAATTGTCAAATGGTGTAACAGATATTTGAGGATATAGTGGCATCTCATCAGATTTTGTAGGTCTGCCCATTTGCTGACATCTATCACACTTCCTTGTGTACTGAGCTGCATCCTTGTGTAGTGTAGGTCAATAATAACCAGTATTGAGTATTTTCAGTGCTGTCCTTTTGGCAGCAAAATGACCTCCACATGGCTCATCATGACATGCATGCAAGATGTCATATGTTTCATCCCATCTGACACATCTTCACATGACTTGATTAGGTCCAGTATAAAATAGACAATCAGCAATCCATGAAAAGTTAAAACTTTTTTCAACTAGCAACCTTCTTTCCTTAGGAGAAAAAGAAATTGGCATCTCAGTTGCAGCTAAATAGTTGGCAATATCAGCATACCAAGGAGTATGAGCTTGTATGAGAAACAAATGCTCATCTGGAAAAGTGTCATCTATCATTGTAGAGTCTTCCTACAATTGAAGATGTGAAAGATAATCTGCAACAACATTAGACTTCCCTGGCTTATCAACAACTGTGATATCAAATTCCTGCATCAACAATAACCAGTGAGCCAATCTACCGGTGATGGATGGCTTATTCATGAGATATCTAATTGTAGTATGATCTATATGCACAAATATGGGATACCCTATAATATAGTGTCTAAACTTGTTAAGGGCATATGTGACAGCTAGTATTTCCTTTTTAGTAACTATATAATTCAATTTAGGTCCTTGCAAATTCTTGCTGATATAATATATTGCATTTTCCAACTTGTCAACTTTTTGTCCTAGCACTGCTCCTATCGTGTAATCAGATGCATCAGTATGGATTTGGAATGGTAGAGACCGATTAGGTCCTTTTAGAACTGGTGCTTGAGTCAAAGCATGCTTAAGCTTTAAGAAAGATTCATTGCATGCTGAGGTCCATTTAAATTCTGCATCTCTAGTAAGCAGTGTATATAAGGGACTTGCAATTTTGCTGAAATCTTTGATAAACCTTCTGTAGTATCCAACATGGCCAAGAAAACTTCTCACATCTTTTTGCTTCATAGGGTCATTAATATGCTAAATAACCTCAATCTTTGCTGGATCCACTTGTATGCCTTGTACAGATATATGATGACCAAGGACTATTCCTTCTTCCATCATTAGAAAACACTTTTCACTATTTAGAGACAAGTTGTAGTCTTCACACCGTTGCAAATTTTTTTTCAAATTATCCAATGCCTGATCAAATTCAGAACCATAGGTTGTAAAGTCATCCATGTAAATTTCCATAATGTCTTGAGAAATATCAGAAAAAATACTGATGACTGCTCTTTGAAAAGTGGCTGGAGCATTACACAACCCAAAAGGAAGAAAAGAATATGCATAAGTGCCCCATGGACAAGTAAATGTTGTTTTCTCCTAATCCTCAAGAGCTATTTGTATCTAATTATAGCCACTAAATCCATCTAGAAATGAAAAATATCTCTTACCAGCAAGATAATCCAATACCTGATCCATAAATGGCAGTAGAAAATGATCCTTCCTTGTGGCTAAGTTCAAAGCTCTATAATCAACACATACTCTCCATTTGCCTCCCTTTTTAGGAACTATCACCAAAGGTGATACCCATTGACTGTCAGAGATAGGATAGATAAACCTAGCTTTCAACAATTTTTGCAATTCTTCTTTAACTATCTCCTTCAGGGTAGGATTGACTCTTCTTTGAGGTTGTCTAAGGGGGAAACACTCATCCTTTATGTAAATGCGATGAGTACAAACTGCTCGATCAATTCCATTCATATCCTTGTAATCCCATGCAAAGACATTTCTATGGAGTTTTAGCAAGTCCACCAGGCTATCCTTCTGAGTATCTATTGTATTCTTATTGATGTTCAAATATTTATTCAATTCAACCTCTATCTTGATAGTAAGATCAATCTGATTTATATCAGAAACATGAGAATATGACAATTCCTGCGGCAACAAGGTATGCAAGATATCAGTGGCTGCAGGAAAGTCCAACCCTACAATATTCGGAACCAATTCCTACAATTCTTGGTCTTCTATTAATTCATTTATCAATACCTTATAAAGGATTGATACTTCATCATATAACTGCATGAGTGGCACTCGATTAATCATCATAAGGTGATTAATAGAGTCAATTTCTTTAGATTCCTCTCCCAAAATAGGCCAAACAGCTTGTTGCTGCTCAAGCTGAGGTTGTGCAGGGGAATACAAGGCCAATGTTTTTGTGGAACTGCCATCTGAAATAGTCATGTCTCCTAATCTACACCCAATATATGCATTAGCTGTGGCAAACCATGGTCTTCCCAAAATGACTACATACCCCCCGAATGTTGCTTTTGGGGATAAAATCATAAAGTCTGTAGGATATTCCCAAGAATATAGAATGACCACTATATCTTCTATTATACCATCAGGTCTTACTGTAGAGCCATCAACAAGTTGGAGAACTGTGGATGTAGCCCTTAAACTATCTATCTCTAGATGTTTCATTACTTCCCTTGTCATTACATTAATGGCTGCCCCTAGGTCAACTAAAACATTTTTTATTTGACTGCCATTAATGACTATACTCACAACAGGACTACCTGGATTAGAATACTTTGGAATAACAATTTTTCCTAACATAATATCAGCCAATTGACCCATAACATGAACTGTTTGTGGATCCTTTTTCTTTCTGTCAAGTTTCTTTAGGCATGCCTCTCTCAATGCTTTACCATATATTGGAACATCCTTTATTGCTTGCAACAATGGAATTTTAACACAAATGTGCTTCAGTTGATCAAGAATATCAAAGCTTTGTTGTTGATTAGTTGAAACTTCTTTGTCTTTCAATCTATGGGAAAATGGTGGTAATATTTGATTCTGAGGTATTACATCTTTAGGATCCGAGATTGGCTACTCTTCTTGTACCTCAGTAATAACTGGCTGAGAGGGACTAGGTAGTGTTTTTCCAGATCGAAGGTGAATATCATCTAGTGATAAAGAATAGGCTGGGTATTGATTAGCATCAGCTGAATAAGCTTGTTGTTGTTGCTGAGATTTGATATTTGGATTAGGCAACGGTTGAGTAGGCAGCTGTGTTGGCTTGGGAGGTGGTGCTGTGGGTACAGGAGGTGGCATTAAAGCAAGAGGTTGTGGCTGCTGAGCAGGGGGCTGATATCCAGAAGATTGGGATGACCATGATGGGTTTCCCCTCCATTGAGAGGTAGGTTGCCAATTCCCTTGAAACTGGTTCCCTGCACCCTGAGGTGGATACCAGTTTCTCTGTGGCTGCTACCACTGGGGGATTTGATTAGAAAATTGCTGTCCTTGGCCTTGTGATCCATAGCAATGTGGATAATTACCAAAATTTTGAGAATACTATGGTTGCCATTGGTTATTTGGTGCATAAGAATTACCACTATAACCAAAAAAGGAAAGTGAATCAAGTGGCATACCTTGTCTCTGAAAATTTGGTCTTCTCTGATCAACATAGAAGACTTGTTCATCCTCCCCTTGAATTGGTTTGAAATCAGGTACTTCAACATATGCAACCATCTTACATCTGCAATCTTTCTTCTGTTGCTTACAATGAGGACAAAATTCTGCAAGAAATGCATCAACTTCCTCATGCTTCTTCTTAGCTGCCAATGTATCCAACTGAGTAGCCATATTGTTTATAATATCCTCCTTGAAATATTTTAACAAATGGCTAAGATCCAACCTAGAAAATCCAGTTCCAGATGATGATGATAGTGCTCCTGGCTTAAATCTCCTATTCTTCTTAGAAGTAGATCTGGAATACTTCTTGCAAATTTTTCCTATTTCAGCCCAAGTAGACTATGTAATGTCGCCTCCCCCATTAGATCTAAGGAATCAGTTCATTCATCACTGATACCCCTCAAGAATATCAATTTGAGGGAATCTTCATTTAGAGTACTATGCTTGGACTTATTGACACCAAACAAAAACCTTTCCAGATAATCCTTAAGGCTCTCATCTTCAGTTTGTGTCATTCTAAAGATATCATCCCCATGACGATCAGTGCCTCTACAATAATCTTTGTATTTTGCAAGAAAAAAACCGTTTCATCTCATCCCATGTATTGATTGTGCTACTACCCAAGCTCATAAACCATCTCAAGGATGACTCCTTCAAAGTGGCTGGAAATTTTTTGAGTCTATGGGCATCTGTAGTATAGTCAAAACTCCTATAGAGAAGATCAAACTCAAACAGAAATGTATCCGGATCCTTTGTCACCAACCCATAGAATTTAGGAAGTGAAGATGCTAGAATGTTCTTGAGGTTAGCATTATCATGCTGGTCAGAGATGGGAAACTCAAATGTTGGACCAGGTGGTGGTGGTGGATTATTTCCAACAGGAGGTGGGTTCCCTTGCATTGGACTTGTGGGGGTTATTACAATGGGCAATTCTTCTTCTTGTGGACCAAAAAGGAATTGAAGACTACCTTCTGGAAATTTAGACTCAGGGTGATTCAAATTTTGTGGGACTTGATAATGCTCAGAAAAAGGGTTTATATCTGGGAAACTATCTTCTGCATGAGTAGTATGAGTGGGCAAAAATATACCTCTGGCATCTCTTCTTCTATTATGCATGCAGATTCATGAAATTCAAACAATTAACTAGAAACTAAAATAATCATAAAAGGCTCTTAGCTTGATACCATCCCTGACAGCAGCACCAAAAATGTCTACCCCAACTATAATGACAATAATAATACCTCTAATTGAAACCTCAATCTAAAGTTTGGACATTCATATGGTAGAGTTTACTATTCTCATGGCAGGTGTTCATTTAGTTGTCAATCCAGGAATGTAAAACTTGAAATGAGTCTACAATATATATGCACTAAGCTCCTTAAATGATTATTCTAAATTACTATAGGAAAGGTACGAATGGAAATCATAAAAGGCTAAATGAAAGCTTTACAAAACTCTACTGAAATGATCTAATGAAAATAATAGGAATCACACCGTTCTGCCTTGGTTGTAGGAACAGTCAAAGGATCTATTTCTAGTGGCTGCAGGAACAATCTAGTCATGAACTTCTACTACAACTAAGTAAAAACTAACTTCAATAATCATAAACATAGGATCACTCACCAAGTGGGCCCCCTTGGATGAGTGATATCAAACTCTCAGCAAACAACTATTAATAGATCAGAATAACATATTTTTATTCATTTCTTCTTGAAAGATGATTACATATTCTAAGAGAGAAAATTTAGAATGCATGACAAAAACTCTACTCAATCCCTTTCCATTCTGTCTAACTCTCAGAAAAGAAGG
Source organism: Cryptomeria japonica (assembly GCF_030272615.1). Lineage (NCBI taxonomy): Eukaryota > Viridiplantae > Streptophyta > Pinopsida > Cupressales > Cupressaceae > Cryptomeria > Cryptomeria japonica. The sequence goes on along the minus strand of NC_081414.1, from coordinate 412,825,705 downwards.
AAGAGCTTATTATAAAGAAAAGATAAACTACAATGGACAACTCTAGTTATGCCCAGAAGAAGAGGCATATAGCTGTCAGATGAAGGGGATAACAAAGAGCTTGGCTGCAGGAACTGTGGATCTAAAACCGAACCACAGTCTTTGCACGCCAAAGTGATATTTTGTAAATTAAACATGCACCAGAGTTAAACTCCCATGGTGAAGTACAACTACTCTGATTATTCCATAGATTGTGCTTTCTTGAATCTCCTTCAGTTTGACCTCCAGCTATCTAAACGTGATTCTCCAGTCCTTAGGCGTGAAAGAAAATTCTCCACCGCAGCATCAATTATTATCTACACTAAAATAGAAACAACATACAAGAACATGCATATGTATCTTACTTAACTAATACATTCATTAACTCACATATGAAATCATCCTAAATAATCTGCATATCACAGGGACAAACCATTTGGCTGCAGGAATAAATTGGCATGGCTGTAGGAATTAACCAACAAAGTTCAAACATGATTTCTTAAGTTCAGTTTTAAAACATGGATTACATATAGTCAATTCACAATATTTTACTATCACAATGCAACCCAAAAGATACAAAAAACCTAAGAGTCCTGATAAAAAACAACTCAATACACCGACTTATCAATCCCCACCAAACCCACCACCACCAATAATCAATTCAACAACCAATTTGATTCCCACAACCAAACTTAAACCCACAATGATGTCTCCATCCAAGGTTGTCCTCCTTGTTCTAATAATCAATCCTAGTGTGAGTACACCCTGCTCGTCGAACCCATAAAGGTCATCTTCCAAAAGCTTGTCAAGGTTGGTGGTGTTGTATTCCCAATAACTTAACCTTTTGATGTGTACAATGAAAATGAATATTGAAATTACCATGGTGTCCAAGGTCACGATACACACAAGTGTATGAAACTTAAGAATTATATTGAAGACTTGATTGAAAAGGGTGATGTTGAGGTTGCAACTGCTAAACATGGTAACTCAAATGATAAACTTAAAATATACCAGGATCCCTTCCCTAAATATGGAAAGGGTAAAATCTCATAAGCTCATGAAGTCCATTCTGACTACACCATCCATATTATCGGATTTGACTCCTTGGTAGGCCACATAGAACTTGCTAACACCCATGTCAACACCATCACAATCCAAGGAGATAATTCCACATCCACTCCTCATAGACCTTGGTTAACTATTCAAGGTGCCCCTCCCTCACAATAATCAAGTAGGCCCTCCCAAGCTAACATAGTTGTTCGAGGTGCTTCACCTTCAACCTCACATTCCGAGAATGATTTTAGTGTCACCACTCATAGAGGGAGAGTAACCATCTAGGGAGCTCATCCTCCTCCTTTGCAAGCCTCCATGTCATCCACCCACTGTTATGATATTCTTGATCACCTCGGTAAGATGACTACATAGATCTCTATCCTTGAACTACTTAAGACTTCACCTGTTCATAAAGAGATCCTTGAACAAGCCCTTATTGAATCTTGTGTCCTAAACAACATCAATGCTACCCATTTCCAAGCCTTAATTGGAAACCTTGTTGCACAACACCACCTCATTTTCACATCCAAAGATGCTCCATTTGCAAACCCATCTGACAACAAATCCCTTCACATTGAGGCTATTTTTCAAAAGCATAAAATTAAGAGAGTTCTTGTAGATGGGTATCTGGACTGAATCTTTGTACATATAAATTGATCAAACAACTGGGTATTTTTGAAGATGGTGGATACATCCGATAGAATCATAATTAAAGCATGTGATGATGCAGAAAGGGTCTCTAAAGACACCATAACACTATCTCTTTAAGTGGGCCCTAAAACGGTGGAAACTACATGTCAAGTCTTAGACCTTGATCTCCCCATAACATTTTCCTTGTTTGTCCATGGATCCAGTCCATTCAAGTTGTACCATGCACTTACCATCAATGCCTTAAATTTCCTTACAATTTTAGAGAGATCACAACCCCGACTTGTAGTATTATAAACTCCTTAAAGGAAACAACCCTTATCATTTCCCACTCAATACAGCTATTTTTCCACCTCCATTTGATCCTTCCAATATCGTATACACCTCCTCCCAACTTGAGATCAAGCTTAAGATAATTGACAATGGTTGTGGAGAGTACACACTTCAAAACACACTCTATGTGGGACAACTCCCAACATCTCCTAACTCATATGGAAGGCCTAAAGATATTAAGATCCAAAAGAAACCCATTATGAAATGCAAAAAGACCATATTTGAATAGTGGGGCCCACTTGATGAAGAGATCTTAGAAACTCATGTCACTTCTTGGCTCTATCGAGAAGAAGATGAAACACCATTGGACATCCCAAAGAAAATGTATCCTAAGGCATTTGCTATTTTAGACAAGATGGGCTATAAAGGACATGGTCTTGTACCCCAAGAACAAGGAAGGAAAGTGCACATCTTACCAATATCATACAAGTACAATAGGGGATTGGGTAACTCACCAGTGCCTAAAGTTACTATCATTGGTGCTCTGATCGATCCTCCCTCTAAAATCAAGACTCTGATGAAGAGGACTTAAGTGAAGTGCCTTTCAAATACCTTGACGATATCTTTGGCGATGCCCATATTAACACAATCACCCCCGTCATCCCTTCCAACTCATTCGAACTCCAACTCATCCACCCCAAACTCATCGATTGGGACCAATGAGGACCACTTGCACTTGACATCAATGCTGACAACAATGCCCTCTTAGCATTACTTAATATGTGAGACCTTGAGAATCACACATCCTTGAATGGAATCCAACTCAATAGGGAAGCATAGGTAGTCAGGTGAACTCCCTTAGTCACAAAAATGACAATAAAAAGAAAAATCATGTCTCTTGGTGGAAACCTATCTAAGGCGCCTTTGAACATGGAAAAAGTAAAAATAAAGGACGTATATTCTAGTGAAAACTTGGATCAAGTGCTAGAAGATGAGGGACTTGACTTGCTTACCATGGTTCCCCCATATTAGGAGAAATCACCATTGCTGATAGAAGAAACTGGCACTATCAATATGGGTATAGATAACAATCTAAATAATGTGCTTTTTGCAAAGTCCCTTACAAATCAAGAGAATAAAAACTATAGGAGTTTCCTTAAAGAGACACAAATCAACTTCGCCTGGTCCTATGCTGACATGCCCAACCTTGAACCAAAACTGGTAGTACACAATCTCCCTGTCAGACCAAATGATAAACCAATGAAACTAAAACTCTACAAGATGCATCCGCAGATTGCCTTATTGGTCAAGGAAAAAATACAAAAAATATTGGATGTTGAGTTCATTAGGCCCATTGATTATCTTGAGTGGGTCTCCAACATTGTACTTGTCAGCAAGCCCACTGGGGGGATAAGGATTTGTATAGACTTTAGGGACTTCAAAAAAGCATGTCCTAAAGATGATTTCCCCTTGCCTAACATAGACATGATTATAGACCTAACAGCTGGAGATGAGATGATTTCCTTAATGGATGGTTTCTCTAGATACAATCAGATCAAGATTGTTGAAGAAGACCAACACAAGATGACATTCACCACTCTCTAGGGAATATTTTGTTAACAGGTCATGCACTTTGGGTTAAAGAACACAGGAGCGACATATCAGAGAGCAATGACAACCTTTTTCCATGACATCATGGAAGATTATGTAGATGACCTCCTGGGAAAGTCTAAGACACATGAAGAGCATATTCCCATCTTGAGAAGAATCTTTGAAAGACTAGAGAAATATAGGGTAAGCCTTAACCCTAAGAAGTTTGTTTTTGGGGTCACATCTGGAAAATTATTGGGATACATAGTGTTGCATAGAGGAATTGAAATAGATCTAGCCAAAGTCAAAGCAATCATGGAAATGCATCCCCCTAAGACACTCAGGCATCTTCGTAGTCTACAAGGTATGCTTCAGTCCATTTGTCGGTTCATTGAACAACTTGTAGACAAGTGCCATGATTTTGCACATCTCCTATGCAAGGATACCAAGTTTAAGTGCATTTGCCTATGTCAAAAGGCTTTCGATAAACTGAAAGAGGATTTGGCCTCCCCTCTAGTATTGATGTCACCTACACTAGGACAACCCCTTCTTTTGTACATATCAACAACTACATTGGATCTGAGGGCATTACTTGCACAAACTGATGACAAAGGAAAAGAACATGCAATTTATTTCATTAGTCACACCCTTGTGGGATATGAATTTAATTATACTCCCATAGAATGAGCATGCCTTGCAGTGGTATTTAGTACTAAGAAGTTTGGCCACTATATGCTTAACAACAAGACCAAACTCATAGAAAAGATTGATCCCCTCAAATACTTGTTGTCCAAAGACACTCTCATGGGACACACAACTAAATGGGCCATTCTGCTAAGTGAGTACAAAATAGAGTATGCAAATAGAAAAGCAATATAAGGACAAATTAAAACTAATCAATTAGTTGATTCTCCCCTTCAAGGCAATCACCCCCTCATAGGAGAATTCCTAATGATTCCATCATGTCTCTCACACAATCCACTCAATGACAATTATATTTTGATGGTTCCTGTGCACAACTTGGATCCAGGGCAGTTATCTTGTTGATCACCCCTCAAGGTGATTGTATTCCTAAGTCCTACCACTAATACATTTGGCCTCAAATTTCGACGGAGGTTTCTGATGGACAAGGCTTTTTGTGTTCAAATGTGATTGTAAAAAAAAAAATGCCGGTAACATCGAAATGCCGATGACGTTTTCCATTGACGCTCGTGTTATTCAGAATTCCAACGACCAAAGGTATTATTAAAAAAAAAGCACAGGTTCATTTGAAAACCCTGCGCAACAGATTGAATTAACTCGTGACTTCCTGTGCCTCTGCCAATTTCTTTGTTTCCTTTTCCTCTGCCTCTGCAAATCGGGTTTGACATTTCCTTTGTCTCTTTTGCCTTTGCCTCTTCTTCTGCCTCTAGCTCTGCAAATTGGGTTGTCTAGTAGGTGAAAACGAAGGATTGAATTAACTCATTTGGAGGGTATCTAACTATTGGAGATGGCAAAATTCCTGTGGAGTTGCAAGTTGTGTGTTTGAATCATGTATAGTTGGTTGCAGACAAGTTCATTTCAGAGTATGTGTCTCATAAATCTTATCTTGTCATCCTACCAGTATGTTCTCATTTATCTATTTTTCTTTACTTTCCTAATGCTAAAAGTATTGTATAAAAATTAAAAAATAGAAAAACCATATTTACTATACCAGAATCAATCTTCTTGCTTGCTTGTAAATGAATGTTTTCCATCCCTAGTTATTGAAAATTCTTCCAATTATCAATTATGTTAGATAAAGGCTAAAAGTATTGTAAAAAAATTTAAAAAATAAGTAAACCCTATTTACTATACCAGAATCAATCTGATTGCTTGCTTGTAAATGAATGTTATAACGTAGTGATTGTATGAATTAGAAATATGATTCATTAATGAAACTTGCTTTGGAAATACTTGATTCAAATATATAAAATCAATAAAAGACCAGTGCCTTGATTCCATACTGGTTTCATATCATTTCAAATGAAAAATCCTACGTTTAACCTTAGAGACAGTTTTAATAACCTGTTAATGTAACAAGACCATCATCTCAAAGGCTTCCATATGAATTGCAATTAAAATGTGACATCCAGTTAGTCTTATTGAATTTAACTTTACTTTGAAATACCAATAAGACAATTCGAAGTTTGCCAACCAATCCTTCAGACTGATATTCAAACTCAAAATTAATCTTAATTACAACAACATAAGATTGCACAATGAAACAATTTATGTAAATAGATTTATCCAAGGAATTGATCAATCCATTGAAAAGATAGATACCATCATGAATGAGAAACACTTGAATCTTTATATTGAAAATAAAATACTTAAACCAGCTGATTTCAATGCATATCCTCCATCAACTTGGTACTTCCAGACAACAAGTTCATAAGAAAATGCATAGAGACTGTCTTGATAAAAAAAAATATATATAAACTTGTGATATCTGTCTCTCCTAAAAATTCCTCCAAATATAGAAGAGGATTCGGTTTGAAAAATGAAAGGGTATGCCCTTTCATTAAACTAAAATTAACAAAAAACCAACTAGAAACTAACTACCTAAAAACTGCCCTAACAAACTAAAACTATAAAATACAAAGTCACATCTTTAAACATCTTTTGATATCTATGGCTAGTCTCTGAGCATCTAATTGCACTTCTGAATGTACTTAAAATATCCCTCTGATTTGTAGGTATCTGCATTGTAGATAATATATCTGACCACAATCTCCAAAGTGATGAAGTTTTCCATCTACTCGATTGTGTTTGTCATGTCAAGTACATCAGATCAGTCAATGTTAAGGGAAGCATTGAGAAGACTTTGGCACTCCACAATCCATTTATCCTTATCCTTAAAATGTCCATTCTGATCTTCATTTTTTGGAAAACCATGTTGTACTATTTCCTTACATTCACTAAATTCTTTTTGCAATTCTATGTCAAAGTCTTCATGCTTTTTCAACATCTTTTGTATTCCTTTAATAACTTCAGTATCTATATTGGCCATTGTCTTATCATGCAAAAGACTTCCTAGTCTGTTATAAATCCAGTTGTGAGATATTGCATTATCCATATTCTTTTGATAAACAACCCATAAATCTTCAAGGAATCCCCACAATTTTTCAAATCTCTTAGTCAATAAAACAGAGGCTGTGTTAGCCCTCACACTCTGCATTTTCCTTTTCAACTTTTTATTTTCTAATTGCACTTCCTCACATTTCTTTTTCCACTGAGACCCATCATGGATTTGTGGCATAGGTTGTCCTCCTCTTTTTAGCAATTCTTCATATTATCCCTTGTACTGATCTCCTTCTTTGATCACTTTGACCAATTATGCTTTATTAAATTTTGAAATATCAATACCCATATCAGTAGTAACAATGGGATCTACTTCACCAACTTTAAATTTCATCATGTGACCAAAGGCTTTATCCACATCAATGATTTTTGGCCTCTTATTTGGAGGGTAAAGAGCCCATAAAAGAAAAGCCTCTTCATTCTGGTCAAATCTAGAGTCGACATACACATCATTTACCCCCTGAATATCCAATTTAAAATCCTTATTCTCAGAATGTAACTTGCTATCAATAATAAATGATGCACTCATGTCCCATCCTGGAAAGATGATGATGCCTGCTTCACTAAGAAGTTGTCTTCCCCTTTGAGGGGTTATAGTGGTCAATTCTAAACTGATTTCTTCCTTTAGTTTCCCCAACAATTCTGATTCTTTTTCAGGGGTTACATTTGGGATAGAGTCTCTCATTTTTTTCCCTTTGAAATTATATAAAAAGGATTTAAATTCTTTTGACTTAATAAAAACATCATTAGACACAAAGGAAAAATACTCATCATATCTTGCATCACTACTGATGTTCATCCTGGCAACAATTTGCTCTTGCAAGTTTGGCTCTTCTTCTATGTCTAGTGCTTGATGCCTAGATACCACCTCAACTTCTTTGGACTCGCCTTCACTCTCTTCTTCTTCAGTTTCCATTTCTTGCAATTTCTTTTTCTTTTCTTTCAATTTCTTGTTTAATTCATCAATGGCCATCTGGGCCTCTTCCTCCTCCATGTTTCTAAACATGTCCTCTACTTCCAGGTAAACATGAATATAATCTCCCAGATTTTGACTTTTCTTGCAATTGTGAATATATCCCTCAGGGTCATAATTGACCCTAGAAGCATATTTGAACAAATTGTATTGTTCAATTAATTTCCTATCAATGGCTTCATAAGCCTTTGTTGATGCAATGGTAAAATCCCCAAAACTAAGAGTCCCAGGTAGGCAAGTCTGCTTATGCATACCTCCAAAATGTTTGGCATTTGAAACACTTAACTATCTCACAATCTCCAGATAATCAATTTTGTATGGTACAAGTTTTGGCAACAGATATGGGGTTCCTTCAAAACCATAAATCTTGAAGCATGTAAAATCCTTGTGAACAAACCAATCACCCCAGTTGTGATTGACAATACCTCTTTCATAAAAAACAATAGGTCTAAGAAATATTTTAACTTAAGTGGAAATAGATCCTTCACACGGGACACCATACATCTGGTATAATGTCTTTAATATTAGCTCTTCAAACTTGATGTAGTTTAATTTCACATATCATGAATCCCAAACTGATGTCCACATCTGTACTGGTTGTTCTTTACCTTCTCTTTCCACTGTGTTCAATTTTAAATTCATTGGCCACATACCCCTAAATATTCCATAAAACAAAATTAAATGTATTAACAACGAGTAAAACTTGAAAGTGGGCTCCCTATTATCTCTGATTTTTAAGAAACCTTCATGTCATTTTTCTATAACATAAGTAGCATAATCAAAGGGTCTTGGCTCATACATCTGTACATTTGTTGCTAAGACCAGCGGCCCAATATTAGCTACATCAGGGACCTCTATACCTCCAACCTTTTCGCATGGCATATGGGTGTACTGTAAATAGTGTCTGAAAAATGTCCATGTTGAATGGGGGACCATCCTCTTCGATTAGAATGCCCTTCTGAACCATGTGAAAAGCTAAATTCCACCCTTTATAAATAGTATCCATTTAAAAAAATTCCTCCTCTAGTTCTTCAAATGACAAGGGTACATTAGAGTTAGGGTCTAAGCAAAAAACTTCATCTATGGTGCTACGACTAAATCTAATAAACACTTCACCATTTTGAAACTGAAAGCATCTCTTCACAAAATTGTAATTTTTTAACAAGACTTCCATGAATCTGATATTTACGAAAACATTTGGAACAACTAGTTTACCGAAGTTGGTTATCCATGGGTTACAAATTGGCACTTCTCTGTCCTTTCTTAGAAAATGAAACATGAAGAGTTCATAACCTCTCACCTTTGTCCACACATCTCCAACCCTTTAAACCTGTCCTCAAGCTGGTCTTTTCTGGGCAAATGATGTTTCGACCTCCTTGATTTTGGGCCTGGGGACTGCAATTGATCAATGATATCTTGATTCAGTTTTAGTGTAGGAGGGACTTCCGCTGGCTTGGATTTTTTAGACGTGAATTCAGAGCCCTCAACACTCCTCTTTCTTCCTGATGAACTTGCAGCCTCCATGATGCATGATGAATTGTGAGCAATAATTCTCACCTTGTGTGTTTTTTACTAAGACGCAACCTACAATTGGTTTTTAATTTCCCTCGTGTGAGCCATCAATCTACTCAATTGCACACATTAGATATAGGTTGCTTTGGTTTTAGTTTTGAATTGTATCTTGTAATGGCTCATCGGTATATACTTTCCTGATGAATTACTCCCTTCGCACCATTGGTAATATTTCATTCCTTAATTCACTTTTTTTTATCAGTGTGTGTCTTCTTGAGCCCTCCATCGGGTATCGGCATAACCTTGAACAATCTCTGTCGATAGTTACTTTTTCCCTGATGAATCTCCTGCTCTATTGTTTCCATCGAGTATCGGGATAGGTTTAAATTTTACACCTCAATCTTTTTAAGTTGTACTGATGACTAAGGCTTCTCTCCCTATCGGTATAAGTCTTACCGATAGCCTTATTGGCTATCAGCAAGACAATAATTCACATGTTCCGATAGCGAAAGTCATGCTGATGATACTTTAGTAATGAATTGGTCAGTGTATATCCTCTCAATGTGTCTATTGGGTATTGGGATAACTCCTATCCCCTTTTAGAGATATTTAATCACTTCCCAATGACCTTTGGCTTTGGTAGGGTGCTTTCTTCATGGTAGGCTACACTGATCGTTTGATTTGCAGACTTGTGGAGTTGTAATGGACTTCTTCCATTTCTCTTCCACTTCTAGACATCCATACTTAAAGTCATCCATAATCTCTTGTTGCTTAAAGAAAATGGAGAAATAAATTGTATTAATATCAAGAAGCTACATACTCATCATGAGTAATGAGAAATAAACAAGCTTGTCAAGCTTGAAATCAATGTGTAAGGCTAACTATGCCATTTTGTCAAAAGTTGTCAAATAGTCCTATTCAGGTCCTGATTGTTCAAATAATGTAAATGTACCCATGGAAGGGAAATAAAGGTTTAATATGTTGTTTTTAGTCCATTCTAATGTGTTCAAAGTATCTAAGTAATATTTAGTGTTCATTCATGTCAAAAGGCAAAAGTTGTCAAGGTGTCACTAAAAAGTTGTAATGCAACAATGCATAAAATGTTGTTAAATTATATATTTCGGTCTTAGGGGTAGTTGGAATAGTTATAGAACCATGAGAGGCTATAAAATCCATCATTTATTTGTATTAAGTTTGTGTGAAAGAGTTGGAGGAAAGTCTTGTAAGGCTAGATCAAATAAAGCCTCTGACTATCACTTAATTCTGCAGGGTTGTGACAGTTACAGGGTTGTATATCAGTTTGAAAGTAAAACTTCCATGTAATTTTTTGTTGGATAAATAGGAAGGAAGTGTATTGCTATAAATTATGTATTGGATAATGTTTTTGATGAAGATTCCATGAGAAAATTGATATTTTGTTCAATACTTTTAACTATTATTTTTTACAGTCATGATTATTTGCTACTTTAGATGTTTTTCCTAATAAGATTTGGATTGAATCTGGCCCCTAATAACCTATTTGAGGCTGTAGAATGAAGAGTTATCTTTAATTCAAGATAGGTTTGAAGGTCATCCATGGATTATAAAGAAATTTCTAATGGTTTTTGTCAAAACTATCATAAATTCCTTGTTGACAGGGTTGCAGCAAAAGAATTGATTATAACTCTTAATGTAACCGCTCAAGTTTCTTCATATTTTGGATTCTCATAGTCAATTCAATTCTCTTTCATATGAAGTTGGTTTCATGTTTACTTCTTTTTAAATTCATCATTCCTAAGTTGATTCTATTAGATGACACAATAAAAAGGTTTCTCTTTTTTTAAAACTCAAATATTTTTCATCAACTTGCCAAAATCAAGCTTCTTTTTTAGCCAGGAAAACTATCTAAATAAAATGGTCTTCATAATTGAAGAGAGTCTAAGTTCAAGTAACATTTCAACTTCTATTTAACTAGTTTTAAGAAGACTTACGTACTTGAGATATCCTTTTGTGTAGTTTGTGAAGGTTACACACCGAAGTTTTGATAGCCCGACTTTTTTGCATGTGAAGAAAGACCATGTTAGAAAATATCAACGAAGAACAAAATAAGGAGACAATTGCTAGATTGTGGTCTAACTTGAAAAAAAGAGGTGATGGAAAATGTTATCGTCCCTGCAAAATTTGAAAGGGCTTAAAGACTAGAAGACTTCTAATCAAAACAACTAAGAAACATTGTAGACAACATGGTCACATTGAAGGGGGACATGATTATCATCCATTGGTAAGCTATTCATTATATCGTTTTAACAATTTATATACATAAGAAATCACTTCATGATGAGATCATGATCATGGTTTATTTATGTTAATCATTTTTATATAGGTCGAGCTACCCAGGGCACATGATATGGACCAACACAACCTGAAGAATATGTTTTTTGAAGTGGAGGAACATGGAGGTGTGAATATCAAAGTTGAAGATAATGATCCCATGGAAGATCACAATCATGCACTAGAAAAAACAATTGAAGATGATGGTACAAATACATTGATCCATGACACATTTAGTACTGATGTAGCCGGTCATGATGACTTTGATGTTGTTCATGATTTACCTGTATTTGAGAAGGCATATGAGCCCCTTTATGAAGGCTCCCAAACAACTCTTCTCTCCGTTGTATTGTTGTTGGTGAACTTCATGGTTATGAATGGTTTATCCAACATAACAATCTCACGTATGTTAAGGTATGTCATATATGCCATTCAGGTTAATAAAGGGTGAATCATGTACCATTAATATTATTTATATTAACAAATTAATATTCTATAGATTGATAGGTGAGTTTTTGTTACCACTATAAAATATTCTACCTCGCTCATACTAAGAATTATCTTCCATTCTGAAAGATATTGGAGTGGAGTATCAAGAAATAGATGCTTGTCACAATGATCATATTATATATCATAGACAAAATGAATTTGCAACAGAATTCCCTGAATGTCATATCAGTAGATATCGAACAGATCAAATAAAAAAAAATGTGCCTCGCAAGGTTCTTCGTTATATTCCCATTATTCCACGTATGCAACGATTATTTAGGTACACTAGCTTGGTACAATTTATGGATTACCATGCACGCAATAGAAGTCAAGATGACATTATTCAAATTTTTGCGGATGGTTGAACATTTATGGACATAGAGGAAAAGTGGCCACACTTTAAATAAGAACCTTGCAATCTCAAGCTTTCATTTGCAGCGGACGGTGTCAATCCATTTGGAGAGATGAGATTTGTTTACTCGGTGTGGTCAATTTTTGTTATCAACAATAACATTCCTTCATGGATGTCAATAAAGAGGGAGCACATAATGTTGGTGATGATTGTTCTAGGTATTTTATCATTTAATAGTCATCTACATTTGATTATAAATATTGCAGTAAAATGGTGATAATGATTATGTAATGTTTTTGTTCATTCAACTAGGTAAGTACCAAGTTAAAGATATGAATGTTTATATTAAGCCTCTTATCGACGAGTGAATGTATATCTACATTATTTGATAATAAAATATTTTTATGTGTTAATGAAAGTAATTATGTGTTAATGAGTGTTCATGAATGATATGTGTTAATTAATATTGATGAATGTTGTGTGTCAATGAGTGTTAATGAATGTTATGTCTTATTGAAAGTTATGTGATAATGAATGAATGTTATATTTTATTAATGGATGAAACAATGAATAAATGTTAGATGTTAACGGGGAATTTAGATTGATGTTAGGGGGGGGGAGGGGCCAAATGAGCTTCCACCTTCACGTGGTTGGCCCTGTTAAGTAGAGAATATTAAACTATTCTCAAAACCAAGCGAAGCTCAATAAGATAACACCTTTTTCAATATTTCATTATGTTGCACAATCAATCTTATTGAATAATGTATATTGAATCTTAATTGCATAGTCCAACAGAGCCAACATGAACAACAACACCACAAGTAAGTGATTTGTTTCTTAAGTTTTTTTTCATGATAATCTGGGAAGGTTCATCTGTAGTGCTATGTGTAACTGTGAAGGTGAGAAATTTATATTTTTTGTTCCAGGTGGATGACTTGGAAGAGGTTAGTGATTACTATCAAAACAGGGGTCGCTTTGATGAACTCATATCCGTGTTTGTGATGAGCAGCAACACTAGAAGGCTCTTACATATTTATATATTCAAGATGATGAATATGATAATTCTGCCACTACCATCATGAACCATTTTCCAGAGGCATGGGATCATATGCAATTCAAATATGTTGTAGTTAAAGTGGCCAAGGTTAAATTGTACTACAAAGCTACACACTTTTATTTACAAGAACACTCAGATCTTATTAATGACCTCTTGAATGTCCTTTCCCTTAGGGTAGACCACACACTAGTGGTTGGAATCATGTGTAAGGTATGGCTCTAAACTCTTTTTTTTTGTTACTATTTTTTTGGATTATCAAGATATCTTTCACTTGGGTATCAAGTTTTTCTAGATGTTCTCTTTAGCAACTATTTGGTTTGGAAAAATTTCATGCCTATCTTTTGTTCCATTGTATTTGTTATCCACACTAGACATCTTCGTCTTGTGAAGTCATACATGGTTGTAGTATAGAGAAACAATGTAGTTGATGTTAATGAGGCTTTGAATGAAATTTATGTAGAAGATGAAGATTATGATAGGCTTCCAGAATCTATAGATATGCACGATAACTTTGATCAAATAGGGCTTGCTCAGAGGGTGAGAGCAACTTCTCTATTGGTTCTTTCATTTAAGTTAAAGTGGGCTATAATTTAGCATTTGAATAGTTTTGTAATGGTCTTGAATTTCAATTAGGTTGAGAAACATGAACTTCTTGAATTCTGATTAAATGCTGCGAATTTTTGAGGAGGCAAATGATTCTCGAATTCTGTTTGGTTATATTTATTGCTTGCTAAAAATTATAAAATTCTTACTTATAAATGTTTATGAAGTTGTGCCTATATAAATTAAAAGTATGATTGCTTGATGAAGATTGCTTCTAAAAATACCTGATTTAACTATATCAAAACAACAACAGACCAGTGCTTTCATCCCTTACTGATTTCATACTATTTCAAATTGAAAGATCCCATGTATAACCATGGAGACAATTTTAATAACTTGTTTTCGAAACAAGACCATCACATCAAAAGCATCTATATGGATTGTAACTGAAATATAAAATGTACTTAGTCTTATTGAATTTTAACTCTGCTCTGAAAGACCAATAAGACAATTTGAAACTTGCCAACCAACCTTTCAAACTGATGCTCAAACTAGAAATTAGTCTCAATCACAATAGCATAAGATATCACATTGACACAATCTAATAAAATAGATTTATCACATGGAACTAATCAATAAATTGAAAAGCATATACCATTTAGAATAAAGAATACTTGAAATTTATATTGAAAATAGATAATCAAACCAGTTGATTTCAATATGTATCATCCATCAACTTTGATATTTCCAAAAAACAAATTGCATAAGTGTTGTATAAAATTGTCTTGACAAGATCATATAATTTGAGGTATCTCCCCCACTTGTTCTAAAAGATCCTCCATTTATAGATGATGATTCAATTTGAAAGTGAAAGGGCAATACCCTTTCATTAAAACTAAAACTAACTAAAAACTAACTTCCTAAAAACTGTCTTTACAATATGAACATATTATAAAAAAACATAGAAAAACATGACTCTAGGCTCCAACTTAGACATCAGGTCTGGTCTGCCAACATCTTGCCATGGTTCTGGATATGCTCCAAGTACTTCTCTAACTTATATGTGTTTGCATTGTGGATGATATCCCTGACAATGACTTCCAATGTGACAAAGTTTTCCATCTGTTTCACAATATCTTTCAATTCAATTCCATGAATTTGGGCAATATCGAGGGCGGCATTGAGAAGACTATGACATTCTGAGATCCATACATCTTTATCCTTTAGCTCACCCTTCTGATCAGTTAATTGTGGGAAACCATGTTGAACAGTGTCTTTGCATTCATCATATTCAAATTGTAATTGTTCATCAAACTTATTATGTTTATCCAACAACCTCTTTATTTTTTCTATTTCTTATGTTTCCACTTTGGCCATTGTTTTATCATGCAACCTTGTTCCCAATCTGTTTGAAATTATGTTGTGTAAAACTGCATTGTCCATGTTCTTTTGAAACACTATCCATAATTATTTCAGAAAGCCTTGTAAAACCTCAAATCTTTTAGTTAGTAATACACCAGCAATATCTTCCCTCACACTTTGCATCTATTTTAATATCCTTTTATTTTCTTGCTGCAACTCCTCACATTTTTTATTTCATTGAGAGATATCCAGAGTAAGAACCATTGGCACCTATTGTCCAATTCTCCTTAGCATTTCTTCATACAACACCTTGTATTGGTTCCTCTCCCTCACTACTCTGACCATCTGTGCTTTATTGAATTTTGAAATATCCACCCCGATATCAGCAAAAATAATTGGATCAATTTCATGAACTTTTAGTTTCATCATATAGCCAAAGGCCTTGTCAACATCAATGATCATTGGTCTCTTGTGTGGAGGGTACAAAGACCATAACCTCAAATATTCCTCATCCTGATCAAATATTGAACCAATAAATACATCATTTACACCTTGTATATCCAATTTGAATTCCTTGTTTTCTGAATGCAAAAAACTGTCAAAGATAAAAGAAGCATCGAGGTCCCATCCGGGAAAAAAAATCACCCTAGCCTTTGTAAGCAGTTGCCTCCCCTTTTGAGGGGTCATTGTGGTTATCTCTACATCAATTTCCTCTTTTAACTTCTTTAACAACTCAGCCTCATTATTAGGCATTATGTTGGGAATAGAGTCCCTCAATTTCTTCCCTTTAAAATTGTACAAGAATGTTTTAAATTCATTGGAATGAATTTAAACATCATAAGCAAAAAAAGCAGAAAATTCCTCTAATCGAGAGTCAGCATGAACTTCTAATGTTGTCTCTATTTGGCCCTGCATGTCTGGCTCTTCTTCCTTCTCTGGCACTTGCCATCTAGAGATAACTACATTCTCATCAGATTCACTTTCTGTCTCCTCCTCCTCGGTTTCAATTTCCTTGAGTCTTCATCTCTTTTCTGCCACTTCATTAATCAGTTGATCAATTACCTCTTTGGCCTCTGCATCCTCCATGTTCTTGAAGATATCTTTAACCTCAATACTGACATGTAGATAACCTCCCAAGTTTTGTCTCTTCTTGTAAGACTGAATGTATCCTTCAAGATCATAGTTTTTCCTGGCATAATACTCATACAAATTGTATTCTTCTATCAACTTCTTATCAATTATTTCATAAGCTTTGGTTGACACTATGGTGAAATCACCAAAACGCAGTGTCCCAGGTAGGAAGGCTTGCTTATGTATATCTACAAAATGTTTAGCATTGGACACACTCAATTGCCTCACAATCTCTAGATAAGCTATTTTGTCCTATACTAGTTTTGGCAGCATGTAGGGGCTCCCCTCAAATCCATATACTCTAAAACATGTAAAATCCTTATTCACAAACCACTCCCCCCAGTTATGATCAACAATGTTTCTTTCATCATAATCCCTAGGTCATAGGAACCTCTTAATCTCGTCAGAGATAGACCCTTCACATGAAATCCCATACATTTGGTACAGTGGCATCATGATAAGTTATTCAAACTTAATATAGTTGGACCTCATATATCGAGAATCCCAAAGAGACGTCCACAATTGGATAGGCTACTCCTCACCTTCCCTGTTCTTGCTATTTAATTTTAGGCCCTTGGGCCAAAAACCCTTTACATATCCATAAAATAACACTAGATGCATCAATAGTGAATAAATTTGAAATTGGGATGAGTATCATCCCTAAAGTTTAAAAAACCTTCATGCAACCTCTCCACCAGATATGTTGCATAGTCAAAAGGCCTAGGTTCATACATTTGTATATTAGAGGCTAATGCTAGTGACCCAGTGCTTGCCAGATCAGGCACCTCCACCCCTCCTACTTTCCCACATGATATATATGTGTACTGCAAGTAGTGTCTGAACAAATCAATGGTGAATGGTGGCCCGTCTTCCTCTCTTAATTTTCCTGCCTGCCTCTTGTGAATGGAAAATTTCTAGCCGGTATATGTAGTGTCCATTTTGAGGTATTCTTCCTACAACTCCCCAAAGGACAAGGGCTTATCATAAATTTGTCATCCAAGGATTGCAGAGTGGCCTCTCCTTGCTCCTTCTCAAATAGTGGAACATAAACAGTTCGTGACCCCTTACCTTGGTCCAAACATCTTTGACATCTCTATACTTGTCTTCTAATTGGTCTCTCCCTGACAGGTGTTGCTTTGACCTTCTAGATTTTGGTTCTGGTGCCTGCATTTGGTCTATGATGTCTTGGTTTAACTTCCTGACTCGAGGCACCTCTTGAGTTTTTCCTTTCTTCACCTTAGACTCAGGGCTCTTGTCTACCCTCTTCTTTCCTATTGAACTCAAAGTTTCCATTTCTGCAATTACAATCCTCTGCTCTATTTTTCAAAGGCACAATGTGTTCTATCTGTGTATTCTTCTTTCACCAACATGATATTTAGACAAGGTAATTTCTAGTTCTGCTGTATTCTTTTGCAATAATGAACTTCTCATAAAATTTTCCTCGTGCGAACCATAGATGAATATCTACTGCAAGTATTAAATAGAAGACTTTTAAAAATTTTGGTTTTGAATTCTGATATGACAATGGCTCGTCGACATATGTCTCCCTGATGAATATTTCCCTTTTTGGTCTCTCTGAACAACCCTTTATATGTTTTGACTTCTTACTTTCTCTTATAGGGATACCCTAAGCCAATGACTCTTTTTCCTCCTCATCGGTATATCTCAAATCGATATTCTCATCAGGCGTCAGGTGAGCTCATTTAGCGTTATCGTGATAGACATTGTTTCCTCGATGGGCTTCACCATCAGTATAGATCTTCCCAATGCAACTAGCTTCATCGCCATGAGTCTTCCCGATAGTGTCTTCACTCCACTCAATCAGTCCGCTCCTTCATCGGGTATCGGGGTCATCCAAAATGAAACATACCAATAAGCAAAGTCTTCTTGATAGAGTATGTTCCATCGGTATATGTTTTACCAATGATTTCTTCGAGCGTCGGGTGGCTCAAAGTAACACATATCGATCGCTTTGGCTATACCAATGCAATTGGCTTCATCGCCATGAGTCTTCCCAATAGTGTCTTCACTCCGCTCAATCAATATGCTCCTTCATCAGGTATTGGGGTAATCCGCAATGAAACATATCGATAAGAAAAGTCTTCCCGATAGAGTATGTTTCATCGTTATATGTTTCACTGATGATTTCTTCGGGTGATGGGGTGGCCCAAAGTAACACATATCGATCACTTTGTCTATACCAATGGACTCTTCTTTTCGCCACTCTTATTGGTATAAGTCTTACCGATACCCTCATCGGCTATCAACAAGACAATTCTCCACTGCTGTTGCTAGTGTTTACTATGTTGATGAGTCATATCGGTATAGTTTTTGCCGATGCATCAATTCTCCTCAACTTTTTTCCTTGATCGGTATAACTTATGCCGATGAGTACAACTCTGGCTTGCTATGCTCTCTCATCGGTATATGGTATCCTGATGCCTCCTCACCTCAATCGGGTGATCGTGAACTTGCAGAGGAATTGGTGGCATATTTTGTGGAACAGGTATACAATTGGTAAAACATATAGTTGGTTGTTCTCTCTCACAGGGTAAAGTATATTTTGAATTTTCATTTTGGATTGGGGTATTGAAATGGGGCTTACTTTTGCAATTTGGAACTATAGGGCAAGAAAGAATGCTTTGCTTCATGCTTGTTCATATGCTATGACTTGATCAGACCAGATGTGGCTTTGGAACTTTCCTAGATGAATAATATGACTAACTTTGTGTTTCCATACCTACTTCAGGTTCTTGATATACTCTAATGATTTTGTGAATATTTTAAGTTTATCTTTAATAAACATTTTTCTGCACTATTAAATAGTTAATATTCAAAGAATTTATTTTTCAAAGTTCATTTGAGAATACACGACAAAAGTTGATGAGCTTGTTAAGGATAAGTTAGAGGTTGTACAAGAAGAGAAATCCAAGGAGAAAGAAGAGAAAGATCTTGTTGCTCAATAGGTATGCATTTTGCCTAATTGAGCCTCAAGGAGGACTTGTTCTACTCTACTGGCGGTTTTTAAAAATTCAAATAAATATGTGTCTATTTTGTTTATAGAATATAGCATTTTAAGAGCATAATTAAGGAAATTATAGAAAAATTATGTGCTAACATATTGCACTGTCTAAAAAGGATTATCTTTACAAGGATGCAATGGAAACTAGTTCTCAATCGGGTGATCGTGAAATTGCAGAGGAATTGCTGGTGTATTTTGTGGAACGATTTAGAGGTTGTCCAAGAAGAGAAATCCAAGGAAAAAGAAGAGAAAGATCTTGTTGCTCAACAAGTATGCATTTTGCGTAATTGAGCCTCAAGGAGCACTTGTTCCACTCTACTGATGGTTTTTAAAAATTCAAATAAATATGTGCCTATTTTCTTTACATAATATAGCATTTTAAGAGAATAATTAAGGAAATTATAGAAAATAGCATGTGCATTTTTAAGAGCATAATTAAGGAAATTATAAAAAAAAAAATAGCATTTTTCTGGAAATTATAGAAAAATTATGTGCTAACATATTGCACTGTCTAAAAAGGATAATCTTTACAAGGATGCAATGGAAACTTGTTCTCAATCGGGTGATCGTGAACTTGCAGAGGAATTGGTGGTATATTTTGTGGAACATGTATTTTGTGGAAAGAGTTAGAGGTTGTCCAAGAAGAGAAATCCAAGGAGAAAGAAGAGAAAGATCTTGTTGCTCAACAGGTATGCATTTTGCTTAATTGAGCCTCAAGGAGAACTTGTTCTACTCTACTGATGGTTTTTAAAAACTCAAATAAATATGTGCCTATTTTGTTTATAGAATATAGCATTTTAAGAGCATAATTAAGAAAATTATAGAAAATAGCATGCGGATTTTTAAGAGCATAATTAAGGAAATAATAGAAAAATAGCATTTTTCAGGAAATTATAGAAAAATTATGTGCTAACATATTGCACTATCTAAAAAGGATAATCTTTACAAGGATGCAATGGAAACTAGTTCTCAATCGGGTGATCGTGAACTTGCAGAGGAATTGCTAGTGTATTTTGTGGAATAGTTATACAATTGGTAAAACATATAGTTGGTTGTTCTCTCTCACAGGCTAAAGTATATTTTGAATTTTCATTTTGGATTGGGGCATTGAAATGGGGCTTACTTTTGCATTTGGAACTGCAGGGCAAGAAAGAGTGCTTTGCTTCATGCTTGTTCATATGCTATGACTTGATCAGACTAGATGTGGCTTTGGAACTTTCCTAGATGAATAATATGATTGAATTTTTGTTTCCATACCTACTTCAGGTTCTTGATATACTCTGATGATTTTGTGAATATTTTAAGTTTCTCTTTAATAAACATTTTAAATCTTATGCATAAATAAATATGTGCCTATTTTGTTTACATAATATGTATGCTTAGCTTCTTCCCTTTTAATTTTCCAGCACCTCCAATGCCTGGCATGGGAGGTTGCTTTCAGCTAGGTATGAGTGGAATGGGAATGCCTCCCATGCCAACTTATGGTATGCCACCTATGTGTGGCTATTGACAGGATTGAAGAACTTAACGTGGGACACAATTCTTCAATCATACATGGTTTTGGAGGTTGATCTTCGAGTAGAAATATTAGATTGTCAAATTATTTTTATTGTCGTTTGGTTGGTTGATACAAAATAATAAATCTTTAGTATTGTCGTATTGGTCAATCAGTTCAAATCTTTCCATCCACCAAGCATTTGATGCCTGAACTGTCGCATGATTAGATTGTCAAATTACTTTTATTGTCATTTGGTTGGCTGATATAGAATAATGAATCTTTAGTATTATCATATTGGTCAATAAGTGTCCGGAACATCGCACATACAACATCCTCATCTTTGCGGATGTCGTCCTAGCCGTTGGACGTCCAACGACTAAACCATGACGTGGTCGTTTGAATTCAGATACCCGAACCATCGCACACATAGTGTTGCAGTCAAAGTAAGAGAGTTGGTTTGTCCAGTGTGTTGTAGATGAGTTGTTGTGGATTAAAGGGTTTTGAGATAAGTATCTCAGTTGATTAAACTCAAGTTTCAGAGGTTCGCATTGAGATTTGATCAATTTATGAGATCTGGTATTATGGTTGGTTTTTCAGTTGTTCAGTATTGATCAGTGTTCTGTATTTTACTCCACATTGAAATATCTTGGTTTGTGGATTTGACAGAGTATTTGGCATGTTCTGATGTGTCCTTAATTCAGATGGTTCATGATTTGGAGTTCTGCAAGTGAATCTTTTAGTTTAAAAGTCAATTCAATTAGTGGTTTTGAAGTTCGGTGTAATGATGATGAAGATTATAGTAAGTGGTGATGTTTTTGTTGTTGTTGTGGTAATTCATGATTCTTGTGGATGTTTCTAGATTGTTTCCTATCTATGTTGATGGTCTGCATTGATCGTTGTGCCCGTTATTGATTATTTTCTTTGATTCGATGGTGTTCTTCATGTTCTTGGCCGACATGATGATTGTAACATTTTGTGGATGTTTGAGGCATAATTCTTGGAGGTGTGTCTTGTTAGAGATGTTGATTTAGGTCCATGCTATGTCTTAGCCAACATTGTTTTGGTCTGTATGTAATATTGTAATGTGTGTGGTTCTATGTATGTAATTTGTGATGTGTGTTGATCCAACCTTGAAAGATAGGTTGATGATATATATAAATAAATGTAATTATCATTGTAAGAGGTGTGCAGTGTGTGAATAAAGCTTTGATATTTTGGAAGCAATAAAGTGGTGCTAAGAAGAGTGAAGAAGTGTGAAAGTGTAAAATATTTGTCATGTGCTTAATTGAAACTATAACCAGGCATGAGGAGATGCTATTCTATTAGTTCATTTTCTTCTGGATGTAATCCAAATGTTTATGTAGGACAGTGAGTCTTCCCAAGGGTTGTAGCCCTCCTTATTTGTTGTTTTGAGCAGTGAGCTCTAGTTTGTGTGTCTAAATGCATGTGCATTCCCCATTGTAATATTTCATACTTCTAACAGGGTATCATCATATTGTGGGTAGGTTCCCACTATGGTTTTTCCCTTAACCAGGTTTTCCATGTCAAAAATCTTGGTCTTATGTGTGTCATTGATGTGGTGTTGATTTATTCTTTCACTGTTAACTATCTGATTTGATATTGTGTTGAGTTAAGTAAAGTTTTTGAGAAAATTGCTTCATCCCCCTCTCAGTTTTCTGCCTGGTTGCCAACAATTGGTATTGGAGCCAAATCCTTCGAAAGAAGCTTGACCGCTTGAGGTTATTTGAGATGGCAACCTATGCTTATAAGAAGGATAGTCCAAGATTTGATGGAACAAATTACTCTCTTTGAAAAAACCAAATGGAGTGTCACTTGAGATGCATCAATGAATATTATTGGAAGATTACTAAGAATGTGTATAATGTTCCTCTAAATGGTCCTACACCTCCGAATGAGATAAAGGAAGCTAGATTCAATATTAGAGCTAAGGAAGCATTTTTTAGTGCCTTGACTGATTCTGAGATGACTAATGTTATGGATTTGCAGACTTATCATGAGATCTGGAAGAATCTAGAGACTTTGTATGAAGGTGACGACCCTGTGAAAGTTGCTAAGTTGCAAAGCCTAAAGGGAAAGTATGAGATGCTGAGAATGGGAAAAGATGATAATATTACCTCCATTACGTACAAAGTGAATGAGATTGTGTTGAATATCAGATGTGTCGATGGAGTGTTGGAAAAATAAAAAATTATGGCTGAAGTGTTGAGATCCTTTCCTCCTATGTACAAGCAGAAGGGTATTTCTATTGAGGAGTTCTGGATCATGACAAATGTGACTAGATACATGCTGATTGGAAAGCTTGTTGCATTTGAGTTGAGTGAATTTGGTGAATCTCTTCCTAAGTCAGAATTTGCATTCAAAGCTACTATTTTCGGGAAGAAGAATATGATCCGGGATAAAGTTCTACAAGGGTGTCTGAATATGAGAAGGAGATGAGAGAACTTGAAGAAGAAGAAAGAGATGTTGAGGATCTTGAAGCCCTTATTGCCAAGAGATTGCCTAAAGGAGCCAGTAAGTATGAAAGAAAATTACCTCTTAATTTTTTTTCATGTAATAAGATAGGACATTTTACCTCAAGGTGTCTGGAAAGAGTTCCTAAGTTTCAACCATACAAGCCTAAATATCAGAAGAAATGTTATTATGTTGTTGATGAAGGTGTGATAGATGATGAATCTAATAAGGGAAATTCAGGAGATGAATGGGTATTTATTGCTATCAAGGAAGATGATTCAGTGCCTACTGATTCTACTAGCTGCATTAATGAGGAG